>NC_133132.1:173163967-173366467 GCF_048418815.1 Hemitrygon akajei | reverse complement strand
CATACGAATTATCACTGAAAGTGACCTGTCACATGGATATCATCTTGAAGTGATTACCACACAACATACCCAGGCAAGGGTTAACACATAAGTGGTCTCCACAGGATATCCCAAAAAACCCACTCCTATGGATTATAGGAGGTGACAGCCATACATTTGATGTGCACTGGATCGATAATCAACCCACCCTTGTGGGCCTAGGAGAGTTCCAGACCCCAGCTGCGACAAGCTGAATCTACTGGCTTTTTAGTCTCTCTCGACGAGACCAGTGAAGCCCAGAGGCCTTTCCTGTGGTTGGACCACTGTGTGGTGTGGGTGGTTGGGTATTAGGAATGGGGCTTGCTTTGCAGTTGTTTTATTGCCTGTTGTGTTCTGTGTTGCTCTGCGGAGCATTATGGGTGCTGGAATGTGAAGCAGCGTTTGTGGGCAGCCCCAGCACAACCTTGGTTGTTAACACAAACGACACATTTCACTGTATGTTTCAATGTACATGTGATAAATAAAAGAGTGTGAATCTGAATAAATCATCCGTGGCATTACCATAGAACGGGTGGGATTCATTGTTTCCTGAAAGTGGCAACACAAGTGCAGAGGGTGGTAGAAAATGGACATTGTTTTGCTCTCTTTGCACTACTTAATCTAATTTATAAATTCATATATATATATCAATGTCAGGACGTCATCTTGCACTGGTACACAATTGTGGTTCACCACGTTTGGAGATGCAGTCGGCCCTCCTTATCCGTGGGTTCCGCGTGCGCAGATTCAACCAATCGCGGATCGGGAAATCCCGGAAGTTCTCTCTCCAGCATTTGTTGTTTGAGCATTTATAACCATATAATCATATAACAATTGCAGCATGGAAACAGGCCATCTCGGCCCTTCTAGTCCGTGCCAACGCCTACACTCACCTAGTCCCAATGACCCGCACTCAGCCCGTAACCCTCCATTCCTTTCCTGTCCATATACCTATCCAATTTTACTTTAGATGACAATACCGAACCTGCCTCTACCACTTCTACTGGAAGCTCATTCCACACAGCTACCACTCTCTGAGTAAGGAAATTCCCCCTCGTGTTACCCTTAAACTTTTGCCCCCTAACTCTCAAATCATGTCCTCTTGTTTGAATCTCCCCTACTATCAATGGAAAAAGCCTATCCACGTCAACTCGATCTATCCCCCTCATTATTTTAAATACCTCTATCAAGTCTCCCCTCAACCTTCTACACTCCAAAGAATAAAGACCTAACTTGTTCAGCCTTTCCCTGTAACTTAGGGGCTGAAACCCAGGTAACAGCCATTTACCCATTTACAGCCCACAAACAACCCATTTACAGACTTTTTTTTCTTGTCATTATTCCCTAAACAATACAGGGGTACTCGCTGATGGGGTATAGACTTTTAAATTCTTAATGCCCAGCAGGATCTTGAGATCATAAAATAATATATTTAAGAAGATAATAATACCTTTGGTTGGCCCCATAAAAGCTGGTGCATCTGAGTGCACTGTCATCTTACTGGATGTAAATCATGATACCTAAAGTGAGGGAACTAACTAAAAATTATGGAGAACTCATCGGGGATCATTGAGTAACACCCACAAGATGCTGGAGGAACTCAGCAGGCCAGGCAGCAATAAGTGATGGTCCCGGTCTTGAGTCTTGCTGAAGGGTCTTGGCTTGAAACATTAACTGTACTCTTTTCCATAGATGCTGCCTGGCCTGCTGAGTTCCTCCAGCATTTTGTGTGTGTTACTTAGACTTCTAGCTACAGATTTTGTCTTGATGGGGATCATTGGTTGCATTTTAAAGCTGCTTTTGAAATAAGCTGTGAATAATCTCTAAGTTTGTTGGGTATAATGGATGATAGAGAGTTTGTTCCAAACTGTCCTATCTTCAATTCATGCTGTAATAAAGACCACATGTTATGTAATCTACAGAACTTTGCAACTAAGCTACGTAATGTGCGTGTAGATTATATTTAAATCTCAAAGGGACAAAGCTAGATGGTAATTATCTTTGAATGTACAGTGTGTTTGGCAGGTTAAACAAGGAGAAGATATACAACACAGCATTTGTATCAAGTTTATTATAGGACATAGCACATTACAGCACCATACAGGCTCTTTGGCTGACCTTTTAGCCTACTGCAAGATCAATCTAATGCATTCTTTCCCCCATAGCCCTCCATTTTGGAGGAACTGATGGCTTTGTGGCCAAGTCTGCAGGCAATACGAAGGTAGGTGGCGGGGCAGGTAGTTTTGAAGCCGGGAGGCTGCAGAAGAGCTCAGACAGATTAGGAAGATGGGTGAGGAAGTGGCAGTTGGGAAATGTATGGTCATGTAATTTGGTAGAAGGGATAAAGGCGTAGACTATTTTCTAACTGGGGAACAAAATCAGAAATCAGATGTGCAAAGGGACGAGGGAGACCTTGTGCAGGATTCCCGAAAGTAATTTCCAAGTTCAGTTAGTGGTAAGTAAGGCAGATGCAATGTTAACATTCATTTCAAGAGGACTAGAATATAAGAGCAAGGATGTAATGCTGAGGCTTTATAAGGCACTGGTCAGACCACATTTGGAACATGTACAACAAGCTGGAGGAACTCAGTAGGTCCGGCAGCATCCGTTGAAACGAGCAGTCAACGTTTCGGGCCGAGACCCTTTGTCAGGACTGAAGAGGGAGGGGGCAGGGCCCCATAAAGAAGATGAGGGGAGGGTGGGAAGGAGAAGACTGGTAGGTGCCAGGTGAAAAACCAGTAAAGGGAAAGATCAAGGGGTGGGGGAGGGGATAGGTAGGAAAGGTGAAGAAGGATAAGGGGAAAGCACTATGGGTAGTAGAAGGTAGAATCATGAGAGAGATATTAGGCAGCTGGAGGAGGAGGCAGAGTGAAACTGGGATTGGGGAAGGGAGAAGGAGGGAATTACCGGAAGTTGGATGTTCATGCCAAGGGGCTGGAGACTACCCAGACGGTATATGAGGTGTTGCTTCTCCAACCTGAGTTTGAACCTGCTGAGTTCCTCCAGCTTGTTGTACGTGTTGCTTTGACCCCAGCATCTGCAGTGTACTTTGTGTTTAAGACCACACTTGGAGTATTGTGAGCAGTTTTGGGCCCCTTATCTAAGAAAGGATGTGCTGGCATTGGAGAGGGTCCAGAGGAGGTTCACAAGAATGATTCCAGGAATGAAAAGGTTAATGTATGAGGAGCATTTGATGGCTGTGGTCCTGTATTCTCTGGAATTCAGAAGAAGGGTTGGGAGAGATCTTATTGAAACCCATTGAATAATGAAAGGTCTAAATCGAGTGGATGTGGAGAGGATGTACCCTATAGTGAGGGAGTCTAGGAAAAACCTCTGAATAGAGGGACATCCATTTGGAATGGAGATGAGGAGGAATTTCTTTAGCCTGAGGTTGGTGAAACTGCAATTCATTGCCATAGTTGGCTATGGAGGCCAACTTGTTGGGTGTGTTTAAGGTAGACATTAACAGGTTGTTGATTTGTAAAGGTGTCACATGTGCAGGGCGAAGGCAGAGAATGGGGTTGAGAGGGATAATGAAGGCCATGATGGAATGGCAGAGTAGACTCAATGAGCTGGATGGCCTAATTATGCTCCTATGTCTTATGGTATTATTTTCCTTTCATTCTCGATGTACTGGGTAGTAGGTCAGTTGGTCATTTTTAGTTGCCCTGTGGTGAGGCTAGGGTTAAATAGGTGAGTTGCTAGGCTGCATGCCTCATTTGGCTGGAATGGCCTGGTCCGCAAGGTATCTGCAAATAAAATAAATCAGCAACGTGCAACATGTTTTCTACCTCATTCTTGACTTTCAAAGAGCCTTGGGATTGCAAAACAGCAGGTTGGAGCAGCACCTTCTGAGTTGTTGCTCTACTGCAGGAGAAAATTCAAAAATAACATCATTTGAAATGAGGGAGGTTACAGAGAAGCTTGCTTGTCTAATTACTACCTGGCTCAAATTATTTTTAAAATTCCTAATTTGCTAGCATTGTCAAATAAGTGGTGCCTGCCATTAATAACATGTCATATGTGAATGTTCTGTGAACAAGCTGCCAGCTGAAAAAAGGGAACACTTTCGTTAATTATAATTTAAGTATCTCCCTGTAAGAGAATGAACAAAACTTCTCTCGAATTCCCAGTGGAAGTTATTTATTTAATTGGATTACTTACTTCTGATCCACTTTAATTACGCTGAGAGCGGATATTCTTCTATTCAGGGCAGACTACACTGAGTTGATATATCGTAAATGGTCTAAGCTTGACACTTAATCTTGTTACATATTGAAGTCAACTAATATTTCAGATTCAATACTTTTGTAAAACCTTTTGTGTTGCAACTGAAGAGCTGCAAGATAATACTGTAGGCGCCATGGTAGTGTAGCACCTACACTGTACAACACTATTACAGATTGGGGTGTCAGCGTTCAGTGTACAATTCCAGCATCCTCTGTAATGGGTCTCTGTATATCTTACCCATGGAATGTGTGTTTTCCCCCCATGCTCTGGTTTTCTCCTACAGTCCAGCGATATATAGATTAATTGGTCATTGTAAATTGTCCCGTGATTAGGCTAGAGTTAAATCAGGGTTTCTGGGGCTTGAAGGGCATACTCCACACTGTATCTCAAATAAATAGCTTTTCAGCTTGATAAAACCCTGGTTCAAGATTCACATTTATTTTTCACACATACAGTGAAATGCATCATTTGCGTTAACAACCAGCTCACCCAAGAATGTGCTGGGGGAGGGCAGCCTGCGAGTGTCGCCAACAGTGCCAACGTAGTCTGGTTAGACCACATTTAAAACGTTGAGTTCAGTTCTGGCCACCTTGTTATAGGAAGCTTTAGAGAGGGTGTAGAGGAGATTTAGCAGGATGCTGCCAGAGTTAGAGAGCTTGTCTTATGAGGATAAATTGAGCAAACAAAGGAGGATAAGAGGTGTTCAAGATTATGAGGCATAGACTGACTGGACAGCCAGAGACTTTTTCCCAGTGGCTAATACAAGAGGAGGGCTAAAGTTCAGGGGCAGATTGATGGGAGTAAGCAGTTTAAATGGTTTGGCATGCCTTGTTTCTGTGACTCTCAGAGGGGAATAAACTCTTCTCGGGCTTTCTGAACCCTGGCTGGAAACCTGAGAAGAGTTTATTTGTCATATACGCCAGGATACGTCATGTACACTAGATCCTTTTTCACTCTTAAGAGGGTTTTAAGGTGTTGCACAAAGAGTGGTATGTGGAATGCCTACCGGGGTGGTGGTAGAGGCAGATACATTAGAGGCTATTGGATAAACACATGGATGATTGAAAGATGGAAGGCTATGTAGGAGGGAGGGGTTAGATTGAGTAGGTTAAAAGGTTGGCACAGCATCGTGGGCTGAAGAGATGTACTGTGCTGTGATTTTCCATGTCCTATGTTCACTTCACCCCCTTCTCCACCCAAATCCACCATCTGAGTGTCAGATCTGTTTAATTTTCAGTCATCCTACATCGTTAAAGGAATTAATAGCTGTTCATACTTGTTGTCTTAATGTTTAAAACTGCAGCAAAATGTTGCTCCACTATTTATGGTTCTTCCAACATGTTTGTATTGTTCATTATTTTATCGATCATTATTTTATTGATCAGTATGTTATTGATCAGAATCAGGTTTATTATCACTGGCATGTGATGTGAAATTTGTTAACTTAGTAGCAACAGTACAATGCCATACATAATATAGAAAAAATAATGATAAATAAATAAGTAGGTCTTATTCAATATACTTTATACAGTATATGTATATTGAATAGATTAAAAATCATGCAAAAAACAGTAATATTGTATATTAAAAAAAGGTCATGTCCAAAGGTTCGATGTCCATTTAGGAATCGGATTGTAGAGGGGAAGAAGCTATTCCTGAATCGCTGAGTGTGTGCCTTCAGGCTTCTGTACCTCCTACCTGATGGTAACAGTGAGAAAAGGGCATGCCCTGGGTGCTGGAGGTCCTTAATAATGGACGCTGCCTTTCTGAGACACCACTCCTTGAAGATGTCCTGGGTACTTTGTAGGCCAGTACCCAAGATGGAACTGACTAGATTTACAAGCCTCTGCAGCTTCTTGTGGTCCTGTGCAGTAGCCTCCCTACCAGACAGTGATGCAATCTGTCAGAATGCTCACCACAGTACATCTCTTAGATCCTCAAAGATCTTGACACCCAGAAACTTGAAATTGTTCACTCTCTCCACTTCTGATCCCTCTATGAGGATTGGTATGTGTTCCTTTACCTTACTCTTCCTGAAGTCCACAATCAGCTCTTTTGTCTTACTGACGCTGAGTGCCAGGTTGTTGCTGTGACACCACTCCACTAATTGGCATACCTCACTCCCGTACACCCTCTCAGCAATTATAGATGGTATTTGAGCTATGCCTAGCCACACAGTCATGGGTTTATAGAGGGTAGAGCAGTGGGCTAAGCACACACCCCTGAGGTCACCAGTGTTGATCGTCAGTGAGGAGCAGATGTTATCACCAATGCGCACAGATTGTGGTCTTCCAGTTAGGAAGTCAAGGATGCAGAGGGAGGTACAGAGGTCCAGGTTCTGCAACTTCTCAATCAGGATTGTGGGAATGATGGTATTAAATGTTGAACTATGGTCTATGAGCAGCATCCTGACGTAGGTGTTTGTGTTGTTCAGGTGGTCTAAAGCCATGTGGAGAGCCATTGAGATTGCATCTGCCGTTGACCTATTGTGGCGATAGGCAAATTGCAGTGGGTCCGGGTCCTTGCTGAGGCAGGAGTTCAGTCTAGTCATGACCAACCTCTCAAAGCATTTTATCACTGTCGATGTGAGTGCTACCGGGCGATAGTCATTAAGGCAACCCACATTGTCCTTCTTAGCCACTGGTATAGTTGTTGCCTTTTTGAAGCAAGTGGGAACTTCTGCCCATAGCAGTGAGAGGTTGAAAATGTCCTTGAATACTCATGCCATTTGGTTGGCACAGGTTTTCAGAGCCTTACCAGGTACTCCATTGGGACTTTACACCTTGCGAGGGTTCACTGTCTTTAAAGACAACCTAACATTGGCCTCTGAGACAGAGGTCACAGGGTCATCAGGTGCAGCATGTGTATTCTCCCTTTCAAGGCAGGAATAGAAGGTGTTGAGTTCATCTGGTAGTGAAGTATTGCTGCCATTCATGCTATTGGGCTTTGCTTTGTAGGAAGTAATGGTTTGGCAAACCCTGCAAGAGGTGTCGTGCATCTGATGTTGCCTTCAATCTCATTCAAATTGTCTCTTTGCCCTTGAAATAGCCCTCTGCAAATCATACCTGGATTTCCGGTACAGGCCTGGATCACCAGACTTGAATGCCACCGATCTGGCCTTCAACAGATGACGTACCTCCTGGTTCATTCACGGCTTTTGGTTTGGGAATGTGCAGTAAGTCTTTGTAGGCACACACTCATCCACACAGGTTTTAATGAAGTCAGTAACAACTGCAGCATACTCATCCAGGTTCAAAGATAATTCCCTGAATACAGTCCAGTCCACCAATTCAAAGCAGTCCTGTAGGTGCTGCTGTGCTTCCCTTGTCCATATCTTCTTGGTCCTCACTGCTGATGCTGCAGTCTTCAGTCTCTGCCTATACTCAGGGAATAGAAGTACAGACAGCTGATCAGACTTCCCAAAGTGAGGGCGTGGAATAACACGGTAGGCATTCATGATGGTGGTGTAGCAATTGTCCAGTGTGTTGTTTCCTCTAGTCTTGCAAGTTATCTGTTGATGATAACAATAAGTTATTGATCATTAGGTTATTGATCACTTGCTTTGATGGTTATGGTAGAGAGATCCCTTACTTCTCGTGGCTTCTACTTTCTTCCCACTCGTCCTGTTTCGAATATAGTTTTGTGTGTATCAGGTACTGTTGGTACCTTTTAAAAGACCATTCTTCCTGGGTCTGCCATCAGATATTCTAACTATATTCAGTAATTTTGTATCTGTTTAGTCGTTTTATTTGAAATCTATGTGGACTGTGATGAACCTTCTAGTTAGAGGGTATCTGCCTCCGTGTTTCATTCAGTCGGATTTGTTAAACCGATCTTTAACATTTATTCCATAGCAACAGAAGACGATGGAAACATTCAGCAGGTCGAGAATAAGGAAATACTTGACATCGAACAGGAACACAAGTTTCTGGGCGGCAACATTTCAGGGAGTCTATCCTGTGTGGTAGATGATTATGGCATTCATGTAGAACATATATGTCAAACTCAAGGCCCGCGGTGGAATTATCTTTGGCCCGCGAGATAATATCTAATTACTATTAAAGCTGACCCCAGTAATCGAAGTGCCTATGGTGTATGATATGGCTAATGCTGAGTTTATTCAGGTACCAGGTTTTCAGGGTTTTTAGTGTTTATTCGGCAGTCTTGCTCGGCAGTCTTCTTCATAAGAAACGGAATTTGTAAAGTGAAACACTTTGTAGTTATAGCAGAGACTGAGACACATGAGAGCAGGCTGAAAAAACGGAAGCAACGAAAGCTGCGTTCGCACGCGTCCGACTGATCCGGCCCGCATGAAGCTGCATTTTGCTCAATCCGGCCCGTGACCTAAAATGAGTTTGACACCCCTGATAGAAGACAGGCCAGTGGCTCTACTGAATTAGGAGTTCGAGGAGATTTGGATGTCACCAAAGGTCCTTGCAATTTCCCTCAGATGGACGGTGTGGAGTATTCTGACTGGTAGCATCACATCCTGGTGTGGAGCCTCCAGTGCACAGGATGACCAGAGGGTTGTAAACTCACCCAGTTCCATCATGGGCATAACCCTACCTCCCATCGAAGGCATCTTCAAAATGAAGTGCCTCAAGATGGTGACGCTCGTCATTGAAGACACTCACCCTTGCATCCAGGACATCCCCCTTCATGTTCCCCCTTTCCGGGGGGGAGATACAGGAGCCTGAACACTCAACATTTTAGGAACAGGTTATTCCCCTTCGCCATCAGATTTATGAACAGTCCATGAATTCTACCTCATTATTTCACGTTTATATTATTTATTTAATTTTGTAACTTTCATAATTTTAACATCTTTGCTCTATACTGCTCCTGCAAAGCAACAAATTTGAAGACATATGTTAATGGTAATAAATATGATTGTAATTCTCCCACACAAAATGCTGGAGGAACTCAGCAGGTCAGGTGGTATCTATGGAGGGGAATAAACAGTCGACATTTTGGGCTGAGATGCTTCATGATGTCTGGAAAGGAGGAGAGGGGAAGGAGTCAACCTAGAAGGAAATGGGTGAAACCACCAGGTGAAGGGGAAGGTGAGTGGAAGTCGTTGGGGGTTCAAGTAAGAAATGGAGATGATAGGTTGAAAACATAAAGGAGTGAAGAAGAAGAAGGAATCTGACAGGAGAGGAGAGTGGACCATGGGCGAAAGGGAAGGAGGGGGAGAACCAGGGGAGCTGATGGGCAGGTGAGGAGAAGGGAAGGGGTAAGAGAGAAGCCAGAATAAAGAATAGGAAAAGTGAGAAGAGGGAAAGAAGCAAAGTCACTGGAAATGAGAGAAATCGATGTCCATGCCAACAGGTTAGAGGCAAGCCATATGGAAAATGAGGTGTTGCACCTCAAACTTTAGAGTGGCCTCATCGTGGCAATAGATGAGGCCATAGACCGACATATCAAAATGGGAATGGGAAACTGAATTGAAATGGGTAGCCACTGAGAAATCTTGTCTTCTGTGGTGGACGGAGTGAATGTGACCCCCCCCCCCCCCCCAATCTATGTTGGGCATCAGTGATGTAGAGAAGACCATATGAGGAGCATCATATGCAGTAGATACCCTCAACAGACTCACAGATGAAGTGTTTCCTCAACTGGAAAGTCTGTTTGGTACTCAGAATGTTGAGGGAGGAGGTTAGGAACTTCCAAAAATTGACCTATAAAATAATATTTTTAATTTATGAGCATTTGGAGAGACATAATCTGATTAGGGATAGCCACCATGGCTTTGTCAAGGGCAGGTTGTGCCTTACGAGCCTGATTGAATTCTTTGAGGATGTAACAAAACACATTGATGAAGGTAGAGCACTGGATGTAGTGTTTCTGGATTTCAGTAAGGCATTTGATAAGGTTCCCCATGCAAAGCTCATTCAGAAAGTAAGGAGGCATGGGATCCAAGGAGGACCTTGCTTTATGGATCCAGAATTGACTTGCCCGCAGAAGGTAAAGGGTGGTCGTAGATGGTCGTATTCTGCAGGGAGGTTTTTGACTAGTGGTGATCCACAGGGGTCTGTTCTGGGACCCCTCTTTGTGATTTTTATAAATGACCTGGATGAAGAAGTGGAAAGGTGGGTTAGTAAGTTTACTGATGACCCAAAGGTTGGGAATGTTGTGGATAGTCTGGAGGGTTGTCAGTGGGACATGGATAGGATGCAGAACTGGGCTGAGAAGTGACAGATGGACTTCAACCTAGAAAAGTGTGAAGTGGTTCATTTTGGTTGGCCCAATTTGAAGACAGAATATAATATAAATGTTAAGACACTTGGCAGTGTGGAGAATCTGAAAGATCTTGGGGTCCGTGTCCATGGGACACTCAAAGCTGCTGCGCAGGTTGACAGTGTTGTTAAGAAGGCGTATGGTGTGTTGGCATTCATCAACCATAGGACTGAGTTCAAGAGACGTGAGGTAATATTACAGTTATGTAAGATCTTGGTCAAACCCCTCTTTGAGTACTGTGCTCAATTCTGGTCACCTTACTACAGGAAAGAGGAGATTTACAAGGATATTGCATGGATTGGAGGGAGTGCCTTATGAGAATAGTTTGAGTGCTTGGCCTTTTCTCCTTGGAGTGACAGAGGATGAGAGGTGACCTGATAGAAGTGTATAAGATGATGAGGGGCATTGATCTTGTGGATAGCCAGAGGCTTTTGCCCAGGGCTGAAATGGCTAACACAAGGGGGCATAGTTTTAAGGTGCTTGGAAATAGGTAACGAGGGGATTTCGGGGGTAAGATTTTCACACAGAGAGTGGTGGGTGCGGCAGCAGTGGTAGAAGCGGACACAATAGGGTCTTTTGAGAGCCTCTTAGATAGGTACATGGAGCTTAGGAAAATAAAGGGCCAGGCACTAGGGAAATTCTAGGCAGTCTCTAGAGTAGGTTACATGGTCGGCTCAACATTGTGGGCTGAAGGGCCTGTAACGTGCTCTAAGTTTCTATGTTAAGTTGGCAGGATGCAGGATCTTGTTCTGTAAGTGTTTTTACAGATTGAGTACCCCTCATCCGAAATTCCGAAATGCAAAATTGTTTTGAGCACCAACGCGACACCACAGATGGAAAATTCCACAAGTTACTAGGAAGGTTTCTAGGCAATGTGCAGGTCTCTGAGGAGTGAACAGAAGTTAATGAAAAATAGAAAACCACTGCATAAAGTGAAAAATGAAGATCACGATCGTGCATTGAAAGAATAGATTCATCAGTGTTGGAGTGAACATGCCACTTAACAGTATGCTGATCAAGAAACAAGCAAAGATTTGTCACGACGAACAGCAAATTGGAAGTAATTGTGAATATTCAACAGGCAGGTTGCAGAAATTTAACAAACAGCATGGCATTAAATTTTGAAAGATTTGTGGTGAGAAAGTGTCTGCTGATCACAAAGCATCAGAGAAATTCACTGATGAGTTTGCCAGGATCGTCACTGATGAAAATCCAGCACGCCGAACGGCTGCGTCAGTGCGTATACATGCTTACAGGTAGCACATAAATTCAGAGTCAGAAATGATGGTGATCCCAAGCTATCTCATTAAACACAGGAATGAGATATATCATCCAGTTGAGTGGTGTCACAGCATCAACCATGCACTCAGTGTCAGTAAGGGCAAAGAACTGATTGTGGACTTCAAAAAGGGTAAGAATCAGAATCAGAATCAGAATCACACTTTAATCGCCAAGTACCTATGCACATACAAGGAATTTACTTCCGGCAGATGTTGTCTCTCTGCTCATAACAATAATAATGATAAATATAAATGAAAATATAGATTATACATACAGGTAGTGCAATCCAAGTAATAGTTAGCCGACAGTTAACCGGCAGTTAACTGTTCAGCAAAGTGACCGCAGTAGGGAAAAAACTTCTCCAGTGCCTATTAGTCTTAGTCTGGAGGGATCTGAAGCGCCTACCAGACGGAAGCAGATCAAACAGTCCGTGCGCAGGATGGGAGGAGTCCTTTATGATGTTCCCCGCCCTCTTCTTCAACCTGGAGGAGTACAGGTCCACAATAGAGGGCAGGGAGGCTCCAATGATGCGCTCGGCAGTCCTCACTGTGCGCTGTAGTCTGGTTCTATCCTGCTTGGTGGCGGCTCCAAACCACACAATGATGGAGGTGCACAGAACAGACTCAATGACTGCAGTGTAGAACTGCAGCAGCAATTCCTGAGGCAGACCGTATTTCCTCAAGAGCCGCAGGAAATACATCCGCTGCTGGGCCTTCTTCAGGATGGAGCTGATGTTCTGCTCCCACTTCAGATCCTGAGAGATGGTGGTTCCCAGGAACCTGAAGTTCTCCACGGTGGACACGGCTGCTGAGGACTGTGAGGGGAGACATAGCGGGGAAACACACTAGTCCTCATAGAGGGATCAGAAGTGGAAAGGGTGACCAAGTTTCTGGGTGTCGTTATCTTTGGGAATCTATCTGGGGCCCAGTATATTGATGCAGTTACAATGAAGACATGAGAGTGACTATATTTCATCAGGAGTTTGAAGAGATTTGGTATGTCATCAAAGACACTTGTAAATTTCTACAGAGGTACCGTGGAGAGCATTCTAATGGGCTGCATCACCATCTGGTGTGGGGTGGGGGCTATTACACGAGATCAATAAGCTGCAGAGAGTTGTAAACTCCCATCATGGGCACCAGCCTCCTTAGTACATCTTCAAGGAGCGATGCCTCAAAAAGGCAGTGTCCATCATTAAGGACCCCCATCATCCAGGACATGCCTGGTTCTCATAACTACCATCAGGAAGGAGGTACAGGAGCGTGAAGGTACACATGCAATGATCGAGGAACAGCTCCGTCCCCACTGCCAACTGATTTCTTAATGGACATTCAACCCATGAACACCACCACACTACTTTTTATTTCTGTTTTTGCACTAATCAATTTAATTGTTTAATGTTAATACACTTACTGTCAATCACATTTATTATATTATGTATTACTTTGCACTGCTGCTGCATATGACATATGCTGATATTTAAACCTAATTCCAAAATCTGAAAAAATCTGAAATCTAAAACACTTCTGGCCCCAAGCATTTTGGATAAGGGGTACTCAAATTGCGTTTTGAATGGGAGATTGCAAATCATATTTCTTCTGTTGGTTTGAAAATAAGCATTTGCTAGCTTAGTTCAGAAATGGTTCATTTTGTGTTTAACACAATGCAGGACACATAGGTGCAGATCAGAAGGATTTGGTTGCAGCAGAGAAGACGATCATAACTTGAATAAATATTGTTCATGAGGTTTATGAAGTAGTTTTTTTTTATGAAGCTTGTTATTGAATGAGGTCCCAATGAAGGCCCTCAGCTCAGAACGTTGACTCTTTATTCCTCTCCATGGATGCTGTCTGACCTGCTGAGTTCTTACAGCATTTACCATGTGTTGGTCTTGTTATTAAATGTTCTGTGAGAATTATTTTAGAAGCATCTTCCCATGAGGCAGTGTTCAGCTTTGAGGTCTCAGCTGCAAGTTTGTTTACCAGCTCATCCCAGCGGTGGTTTTTAAAAGGTTGTTTATACAATACTAATTAGTTGAAAAACACCTTGTTAAATAAATGAGCTCTTTAGCAGCTTCATTAAACCAAACCTACTGGAGTAATTCGGGGTATAGAATCATAGAACACTACAGCACAGAAACAGGCCCTAGTGTGTGCCGAACTATTACTCTGCTGGTCCTATCGAAATGCACCTAGACCATCACTCTCCATACACCTTTCCTTTATGCACCTATCTTTTAAATGTTGAAATCGAGCTCGGCTCCACCATTTGCACTGGTAGCTCATTTCACACTCTCACCAGCCACTGAATGAAGAAGTTGCCCCTCAGGCTCTCCTTAAATGTACCACCTTTCACCCTTAACCTATGACCCCTAGTTCTAGTCTCACCCAACCATAATGGAAAATGCCCTCATACTCCTCAGTGTAACACCTTCTTAGCCGTCACTCAGGGTTACATGGAGTCATGGGAGTAGGTGGTGGATGGTTGTTTGAACAGTCGGTGCTGATCACAAGTCCTGGTTATGTGACCACTGACGCCAGGCAGACAATCTCTGAAGGGTGTTGATAATGGCTGGGATCACTCGCCTTGTAGAGACACTGCCCAGAAGAAGGCAGTGACAAACCACTTGCATAGTCTTATGTGTCAACATTTGTTTTACTGCAAGCGTAATTTTAAGCGCCTGGACGAGGCGGGTGGATGATGTCATTGCGGACAGGTTTCTGGAACATTCCGCGGAGAAGGAACAGTGGACTGCGAGCTACCAGCAGGAGAGCGAGCTGGGTAGAGATAGCTGAAGAGTTCGCTACAGCAGCGGACGAGTCTGATCCTTCTCCATGTCCAGACGACTGTGATAATTAGCAGCACACGGTGCATATTGGATATGTGACTGCCACTTTACATGATCCATACTTGGATTTCTGGAGTATTCCTGTGGAGACCACTTTTTGTTAACCCATGCATGGAGTTGGGTGTGCTGGGTGGCGACCACTTGTGTTAAGGAATATTCTGTGACTGTCACCTTGTCATATCCCTAGGTGGATTTTGGAACACTACTCAACATCTGGAATCTGCCTTGACTGCTATCTTGTTTTCCCAGCATGGATCCTCTGGAATTTTCTGTGATCGCCGCCTCGTGTCATCTTAGTGTGGATTTACAAGTTTCTTTCCCTCACCTTTTTCCATGGATATCTGGAATCATCTGGATTGCATTTCTGGGACTGTGTTTGAGTAAGATTTGAGAAGAACTGTTCCTAAACCTGACACTGTTTGTGAGCCACAAATGCATATATAGTTGTTTAACATTAAAACTGAGACCATGGTCTATTGCTGCTGGCACATAACATAAAGTGGGGGCTCATCTGGGATTTGAACAAATTGGGGCTTATCGATTGATTGATTACTTCCCTTTTGATTGACTTGTGTGTGGAAACCAGCAGCAATGGTTATTAATAAATTCCTGGCATCGCCAACCTCTGAGGGATTATAGAAAGCCAAAAAGATAGCGTTGTTGATCATTGCTAGTAAGTTAAAACTTGTTACAGTAAAGCTGGCTATGAAAAAGGCAGAGATTCAGAGGAGAATAGTTGAGCACTATGTAACTATGTATGTGTTTACAGCCGAGGTGTTAGAACTGTTTCCTGAAAGTAAACAAGTGACCCTGAGCTCCAGTACACGCTGGAACAACTAAAGTTAGAGAACCTTAGATTAGAAGCTGAGGAAAGAGAAAAACAAAGGCTGCTAGAAGCGGAGGAAGAGAAAAGGAAAAGCTGTTTGAGCTAGAGAAGCTAAGGCTCATGGGTCAAACTTCTGGCTTTAGTGATAGGTTTGTTGCCAGTCGGGAAGTTAGATTAGTTCCTCCATTTGATGAGGCCGAGGTTGATAAATACTTTCAGCATTTTGAGAAAGTTGCTCAGAGCCTACGGTGGCCAAGAGAGTGTTGGCCTCTTATGTTGCAAAGTGTAATTAAAGGTAAGGCTCAGCAAGCTTATTCTGCTCCATCAGTTGAAGATGCAGCTGACTATGGGACAGTAAAATAGACTGTGCTTAAAGCTTATGAGTTGGTTCCAGAGGCCTATAGGCAAAGGTTTAGGAATTTGAAAAAGTCTGTGAGCCAGACTCATGTGGAATTTGTTTATGAAAGTCTGTGTGTTTTGAACGATGGTGCACATCTCAAAATGTGAATGACGATTACGACAAATTGAGAGAGTTGATTTTAATTGAAAAGTTTAAAAGGTGCGTCCATAATGATATAAAGACATACTTAGATGAAAAGGATGCTGCCACTTTGCAAAAAGCTGCTAAGTTAGCAGATGAGTTTGCTCTAACCCACAAGTCTAAGTTTGCTCCAAGTAAGACCTTCCAAAAGAATAGCATGGATAATCAGGGTAAACCAGAAATCAAACCTGGGAACAGTGACAAATGTGAGGATGAAGGGAAGCAATTAAAGGGGAAAGATTCTGGTCCTACTTGTCACTATTGCAAGCAACCTGGTCATGTTATGGCTAATTGTTTCCTCCTGAGGAAGAAGAAGGAAAAGGAGGTAGTTCCAGCTGTTTGTATTCAGCACTTTGAAACACCTGTGAACCACAGGGTTCCGGACGTCCTGATGAAGCTCTGTCAAAGGCTGAGACGTCTGACCTAGTTAGGAAGGAAATCATTCCTTTTGTGTCAGAGGGATTTGCTTCGGTGAATGAAGGGTCATCCCCCGTTCCAGTGAAAATTATTTGAGATACTGGGGCTTCTCAGTCACTCTTGGTAGTTCTAGAGTTTCATTATGAGACTGCCATTGGTGAGGTAAATCTTATTCAAGGCATTGTTTCTGTACCTCTGCACAAGGTAATTTTGAAGTCAGAGTTAGTTTCAGGACTTGTTAAGATAGGATTATGGCCCAGTTTACCTGTGAAATGTGTTTCTTTGTTGTTAGGGAATGACCTAGCAGGTGGCAAAGTTGTCCCTGTAATGCAGTTGATGACTAAGCCAATCACTGATGACCCAAAGATGGATTCTAATGTTTATCCATCCTGCGCAGTAACTTGAGCTATGGCCAAGAAGCTTGCCTATGCAGATGGTCCTGTGCAGAATGGTTCCACTATCCATGATAGCCCAAACCATTATTGAGGTTTTGATGACCTGTCAGTAACTTGCCTTCCTTCATTGCTGAACCAGGATCCTTGTATCAGGTCTGACTATAAAGATTTGTCTCTGTCCAGGAAAGAGTTTATAGCGGAACAGACCAGAGACCCGGAGACTGCTGCATTGCGAGATAGAGCTCTCTCAGGTGATGAGATTGAGAAAGTACCAGTTGGGTACTATTTCAAGGATGGAGTGTTAATGAGGACGTGCAGACACCCTGATATCCCTGCAAGTGAGGAATGGGCAATTGTTCACCAGGCTGTAGTTCCTAAGGTTTATAGGAATGAGATTTTAACCTTGGCCCATAGTATGCTTTTGGGTGGCCATCTTGGTGTGAATAAAACTGCAAATAGGGGTTTGAAACAATTCTTCTGGTCTGATTTGAGGAAAGATGTTGCGACATTTTGCCAAACTTGTCATACTTGTCAGGTTGTGGGTAAACCTAATCAGGTCACCCCAGTGGTTCCGCTACAGCCTATTTCTGCATTTAGTGAACCCTTTTCTAAAGTTATTGTGGATTGTGTTGGTCCATTGCCAAAGACTAGAGCTGGCCCATCAGTATTTACTAACCATCGTGTGCACAGCATCTAGATTTCTGGAAGCAATACCTCTCAGGAATATCAAAGCTCCAACTGTGTGGAAGGCTCTCATAACATTTTTCATCCTATTTGGTTTGCCTAAAGAAATCCAGTCTGATCAAGGAAGTAATTTTATGTCAGGATTATTCCAGCAGTCAGTTCACGAACTGGGAGTCAGACAGATTATGTCATCTGTGTACCATCCAGAGAGAGGAGAGGAGGTGTTGGGGTTGTTAAAATACATTAGGACGGATAAGTCCCCGGGGCCTGACAGAATATTCTCCAGGCTGCTCCACGAGGTGAGGGAAGTGATTGCTGAGCCATTGGCTAAGATCTTTATGTCCTCGTTGTCCATGGGAATGGTACCGGAGGATTGGAGGGAGGCAAATGTTGTCCCCTCGTTCAAAAAAGGTAGTAGGGATAGTCTGGGTAATTATAGACCAGTGAGCCTTACGTCTGTGGTGGGAAAGCTGTTGGAAAAGATTCTTAGAGATAGGATCTATGGGCATTTAGAGAATCATGGTCTGATCAGGGACAGTCAGCATGGCTTTGTGAAGGGCAGATCGTGCCTAACAAGCCTGATAGAGTTCTTTGAGGAGGTGACCAGGCATATAGATGAGGGTAGTGCAGTGGATGTGATCTACATGGATTTTAGTAAGGCATTTGACAAGGTTCCACAAGGTAGGCTTATTCAGAAAGTCAGAAGGCATGGGATCCAGGGAAGTTTGGCCAGGTGGATTCAGATTGGCTTGCCTGCAGAAGGCAGAGGGTTGTGGTGGAGGGAGTACATTCAGATTGGAGGGTTGTGACTAGTGGTGTCCTACAAGGATCTGTTCTGGGACCTCTACTTTGCGTGATTTTTATTAACGACCTGGATGTGGGGGTAGAAGGGTGGGTTGGCAAGTTTGCAGATAACACAAAGGTTGATGGTGTTGTAGATAGTGTTGAGGATTGTCGAAGATTGCAGGGAGACATTGATAGGATGCAGAAGTGGGCTGAGAAGTGGCAGATGGAGTTCAACCCGGAGAAGTGTGAGGTGGTACACTTTGGAAGGACAAACTCCAAGGCAGAATACAAAGTAGATGGCAGGATACTTGGTAGTGTGGAGGAGCAGAGGGATCTGGGGGTACATGTCCACAGGTCCCTGAAAGTTGCCTCACAGGTAGATAGGGTAGTTAAGAAAGCTTATGGGGTGTTAGCTTTCGTAAGTCGAGGGATAGAGTTTAAGAGACGCGATGTAATGATGCAGCTCTATAAAACTCTGGTTAGGCCACACTTGGAGTACTGTGTCCAGTTCTGGTCGCCTCAGTATAGGAAGGATGTGGAAGCATTGGAAAGGATACAGGGGAGATTTACCAGGATGCTGCTTGGTTTAGAGAGTATGGATTATGATCAGAGATTAAGGGAGCTAGGGCTTTACTCTTTGGAGAGAAGGAGGATGAGAGGAGACATAATAGAGGTGTACAAGATATTAAGAGGAATAGACAGGGTGGACAGCCAGCGCTTCTTCCCCAGGGCACCACTGCTCAGTACAAGAGGACATGGCTTTAAGGTAAGGGGAGGGAAGTTCAAGGGGGATATTAGAGGAAGGTTTTTCACTCAGAGAGTGGTTGGTGCGTGGAATGCACTGCCTGAGTCAGTGGTGGAGGCAGATACACTAGTGAAGTTTAAGAGACTACTAGACAGGTATATGGAGGAATTTAAGGTGGGGGGTTATATGGGAGGCAGGGTTTGAGGGTCGGCACAACATTGTGGGCCGAAGGGCCTGTAATGTGCTGTACTATTCTATGTTCTAAGATGCACGTTTAGGGAGAGTGAGTCATGAGCGTGCCATGTTGGTGACGGAAGCATTGTGACACTTGTGGGATGCGGATTTGATTTGATTCAAACAGCAGATTTCACTGAACATCTTGATGAACACGTGGCAAAAAAAACTAATCGAATTTTGTTATATAAGCCTAGTCCTGATTGTTGTATCTTTTACTGAGATGTTTGGTGGGTTATTTTGTGGGAAGGAGGAGCTTTTTCATTGCAAGCAAAGCACATTACAGATGTGAGGTTTGAGGCCCCGTGTCTGTGAGACTGGGAGCCCCGGAGCAGGATCTGAAGGCCTGAGGTGGTTTATCCTGGAATTGGGGGCTGCCTGTGTTGCTGGGTTGTTTCGCTGCTGCTGCTGTTGCTTCTGTTGTTCTGCTGAACGTGGTGGGTATGCTATGTGGGGCAACACCTGTGGACTGACCCCAGAACATTGTCGGGTGTGCTGGTTGTTAACACAAATAGCGTATTTCACTGTATGTTTCAATGTCCAAAACTCTTAGGCACATATAGCTAGGGAACCTGAGACTTTTGCACAGTCCTGCAGTAATTCTATGTATTGCACAGTACTTCTGTCGCAAAAAAAATCAAAATTTATGAGGTATGTGAGTGATGATAAACCTGATTCTGATATGGGTCTCTATTGTGGACTGAGAGTGGGAAGGGGGCAAGGAGAGGGGAATTCTGCTTGGGAAAAGGGGAAAGGAGCAGGAACACCAGAGATATATTCTGTAATGATCAGTAAGCTAATTGTTTGGAATAAAATGGCCTTGCCTGGTGTGCCTGCCCCTGTTCCACACCCCTCCTGTGGCACTGTAAAAATACACCTAAGACTTTTGTACAGCGTTGTGCATCTTCAACTGAACACTTTACATGTGATAAGTAAATCTGAATCTGGGGTGTCACGGTAGAGCAGTGGTTATCACAACACTTTCCTGTACCAATGACCCAGGTTCATTTCCTTCCACTGTCTGTAAGGAATTTGTAAAGTTCTCCCTGTGACCTTGTGGGTTTCCTCTGGGTACTCCTGCTTTCTCCCACAGTCCAAAGACCTTCCGGTCAGTAGGTTAATTGGTCATTGTTAACTGCCCCTTGATTAGGTTGGTGTTAAATCAGAGGGCTGCTGGCCGGCGCATCTCCAAGGGCCAGAAGGGCCTATACTGCACCGTGTCTCAATAAACAAATCTGTGTTTTGTGCAGTGAGAAGGCATTCTAGATTTGTAGAATCCTAGAACTGCTTCAGTACAGAGGGGAGTGATCAGGCCATTAATTCGATGTCATATTCCTGCAGAAAAGTCTAATCAACACCATTCCCCTGTCACCCTGTAAATTACTTCTCTTCGCCTGTCTATCCAATTATCTTTTTAAGTTCTAATTGCCTGTGTTTCCTCTGCTCTTTGGAGGCAGCATGTCCCCATGTTCTTCACTCAAAGTTTCATAAGTTTCAAAGTAAATTTATTATCAAAATATATATATGTCATCATTTACAACCCTGAATCATTCTCTTGTGAGCAATCACAGTAAATACAAAGAAATACAATAGAATCATTGAAAATCTGCACACAACAAACACAGGCAAACTACCAATGTGCAAAAGACTCCCAGCTATGCAAATACAAAAAGAGAAACAAAGGTAGCAATAATCTAAGTAAATAAGCAGTTGATATTGTGGAAGTGAGTTGTAGATCCTTAAAAACGAGTCCATGTGCTGTGGAATCAGTTCAGTGTTGGGTGAGTGTAGTTACCCACGCCACTTCAGGTCACGTTGACTCTGTGTTCCTTTAGTTCTCAGACAATCTGCCTGTGGAGACAGTTCTTCCGTATTTGCCCTTTTTGAACCATTGTGATGAGATTGACTTCCACCAAAGATCCTCCCAACTTTCCTGGCTCCCAGGAGTCGCCTGGGACTATACTCACTGGAATTCAGAAGAATGAGAGGAGATCTTGTAAGATTTTGAAAGGGATGGGTAGGATAGAGGCAGGAAATGCGCACAAAATGCTGGAGGAACTCAGCAGGCCAGGCAGCGTCTATGAAAATGAATAAACAGTCGACATTTCGGACCGAGAGCCTTCGTCAGGCAGGAAAGTTATGTCACGTGCTGCAAGCCGGAGGAACTCAGCCGGTCGGGCAGCATCCGTGTCTGGCCTCAAGTGACACCACTGTGAGTTGACATAGTAATGTGGTGGTTAGTGCATCACTTTACAGCAAAAGCTCAAAGATCAGGTTTCAGTTCCTCTCACTGTATGTAAGGAGTTTGTCTGTTCTCCCTGTGACCATGTACATTCCAAAGATATACAGCTAGGGTTAGTGAGTTGTGGGCAGGCTATGTTGGCACTAGAAGCATGGCAACACTTGTGGGCTGCCCAGCATAATCCTTGCTCATTTGATTTGACCCACAAATGACGCATTTCACTGTACTGTGATAAATAAAGCTAATCTTTCATATTTAATCTTTTATTTTTTTAAAAAAAAGGATTAGAATTAGGGGAATCCATTAGTCCTGAAGAAGGGTCTCAGCCTGAAATATTGACATCTTATTCTTTTCCACAGGAGCTGCCTGACTTGCCGAGTTCCTCCAGCATGTTGTGTGTGTTTGCCCTGGTTTTCCAGCCTCTGCAGAATCTCGTTTACAATGAGGACATAGAGCTTCGAGGCCTGTGGAATTCCCTGCCCAGGGGAGCAGGAGAGGCTACACCTCATGATATATATTTAAGACACAGTTAGATACTTTTTTGTACAGTAGGGGACTTATAAAAGTCACTTAGATCATATTTCTTCCTGATTCTGATGCTTGGTCTGAACAACAACAAAACCTCTGTATACTGGTGTGCATTGAGTTGCTGCCACATGATTGGCTGATTACATGCAGAACATGCTGGAGGAAGTCAGCAGGTCAGGCAGCATCCGTGGAAACGAACAGTCAACGTTTCGGGCCGAGACCCTTCGTCAGGACTGAAGAGGGAGGGGGCAGGGGCCCCATAAAGAAGGTGGGAAGGAGAAGGCTGGTAGGTGCCAGGTGAAAAATCAGTAAAGGGAAATATCAAGGGGTGGGGGAGGGGAAGTAGGGAAAGGATAGGCAGGAGAGGTGAAGAAAGAATGTAGGGGGAAAGCACTACGGGTAGTAGAAGAAGGCGGAATCATGAGAGAGGTGATAGGCAGCTGGAGGAGGAGGCAGAGTGAAACTGGGATGGGGGAAGGGAAGGGGAGGGAATTACTGGAAGTTGGAGAATTCAATGTTCATGCCAACTTCCGGTGGCATGAACATTGAATTCTCCAATTTCCGGTAGGCCTTAAAGCTCTGGATTTTACCCCTTGGGGTTTACTTCCAAAGCCTTTCCCATGAGTGGGTATAGCCGCAAGGCAGCAGAGGTTTGAGATCAGGGATTTTATTCTCCTAGAAGAGCTGCCAACGACGGCTGACAAGCTCCCTCTGCCTGAAGAAAATGGCTGTAAGCCGCCAGTAACCCGCCTTTAGCCCTTCTCCCGTCAGTAGAAACCGTTCCACCGGGTTTAGTAGCTTAGCCACACGTGAAGGCCAGGAGCTGGACTTGGTTGTCAGAAGCCATTTGAGACACACTCCATTGGGAGCATTTAATAGGCAGTGGGAGCTTATCCCCATTACCACCCCTGCCTATAACAACCTTACTTACCACCTGTTATGCTGCTGGCATTTAGGGCAGCAATGAACGTCCTTCAACTCTGGTGGTGTTCAGAGCTTCCTTTATCATTCCAGTAGCTTCCTTTCGGTTTTCTCTACCACCAACTGTGCAAGGCCCAGGTGGAGACTCAGGAATACCGTCACACTCAGATGCAAAAGATTCTTCATGGCTGTTTCCGTAACAGTTTTGTTTGACTGGTCAGGGTTGCTGGCCTTAAGCTGGACACCCATCTTGGAGGACCAGTAGGCCACTCTTAGTCTGTCCTCTACCCTTTGACCTGTTTGGCATGGGTGACCCTACCAAGAGCCCTGATTCTAGCCAACATTGCTGTTCAGGTCATTCAAGCCTCCAAACCCAACAACAAGATTGTGGGAGAACCTTAAGGAACCGTATAAACTCTGCTGTTGTAGGATTTATCATTCCCTTATTTGGCTTCTTCCTCCTTCCTTTCCAGTCCCGATGAAGGGTCCCGGCTTGAAATATTGACTGTTTATTAATTTCCATAGATGCTGCCTGACCTTCCATAGATTGTGCCAGAATTTTGTGTGTGTAGTTTCTTATTGTAGATGTTGTTTTTGCTTTCTCTTCTTCTCTTTCCAGGCACAATCACTCTGCCTTTGAACTTGGCAACCAGGTGAGATAGAGAGATCCCTGGGAGATGGAGGATGAGGGTAAGAATAAAATTAATGAGCCAGAGGTGATACTGAAAACTAAATTGCAGCTTCTTTGCAGAAAATAATTAGCAGAGAAAAGATGTGATTTTTTAAAAAAAAATTCAGATGCTGCTGTGAAAAGAAATCTTAAATTGTAACATTATTTTAGAGTCACATACATACTAATTTATCACAAGTACATCAAATCTTGCAGTGAAATGCATCATTCGTGTTAACAAGATGAATACAGCCCAGGATGTGCTGAGGGCAGCTCACAAGTGTCGCCATGTATTCTGTTGCTAACATAGCATGTCCACCGTTTTCAGGAGGACACAAACAGTAAGTAAGGAGTTTGTATGTTCTCCCTGTGACCGTGTGGGTTTCCTCCGGTTGCTCCAGTTTCCTACCACATTCCAAAGATGTGGGGGTTAGGAGGTTAATCAGTGTGGGCTCATTGGGCCAGAAGGGCCTGTTACCAGGCTTATCTCTGAATAAATATGTAAATAAAAAAACAGAACAAGACAGCAACAGCAAAACACCCACCCACTCACACACACAGGCTGTCTTCCAACCCCAGGACAGACTCCTCCAAGGCCTCCAACACCAGAACAGACCTCCAATACCAGAACAGACCTCCAATACCAGGATGGGCCTCCTCCGGTCCTCCGACACTAGGACGGCCCTCCTCTGGGCCTCCTGTCCTTGGTCCTGTACTTTCAGACTCACAGACATTGAGCCTCCAATCTCCAGAACAATTGAAAGATGTCAAACAAATTTTTATTTAGAAAGAAGAATACAAAAAAAACTGCATTTCTGTCGAGCAGGGGTTCCCAATCTTTGGTCCACCAACCCCTTGGTTAGTGACATTGATCCATAGCATAAAAAAAGATTAGAAGCCTTTGCTGTAAAGACTCACTTGAATATTGATTTAAAGTATCAATTCAGCAATTTTAATACAAAAGTTTAGTCTAGAATCTACTTTTGTAGATCATAAACCATAAAGTACACAGATAACAAGCAGTGTGATCAGTGTGCGATCCTAACAACTACACAGGCAGATTGAAATTCATGACACCAGCATCTGGAGTCAGTTGGTCATCTTAAGAGGGAAGGTTGGATTGGCAAGACATGTACGTGTTGGTGTTCAGAGAAGTGAAAGGACATTTGACTGAAACATGAGAAACTCTGAGGGGTCATGACAAAATGGGTGTGGAAAGGATTTTTTTTCCTGTAGGAGGAACTAGAACTTATTTTTTAGAGAGAGATGATCAGTTAAGGCACAAAGGCACACAAGGCAATTTTTTCTGAGTGCTTTAAGCCTTTCAAACTCTCTTCCTTGACAAGCTGAGAAAATGGAGACAGAATAATGTTAAGGAAGAGACATTGAGTACATGGAGGAGAAAGGTTACCATGGATACAAGAGAACATACACTTGCATTGGAACCACAGCCTTATGAAATGTTGGTTAGGCTTGGGCGAGTGATTAACTTACTCAGAAAATGGAACGGGCCCTTGTGATCACCAGCTCTGTGTCAAGCATGATACCAGTCTAAACTAACCCCGTCTACTTCTCCCGTCCTGTTCAGGTGCTGGCACCTCCCTGGCAGATTATTTTAGTCATCTGTGGTGCTACAGTAGCATCATAGAAACATAGAAAACCTACAGCACAATACAGGCCCTTTGGCCCACAAAGTTGTGCCGAACAAGTCCCCACCTTAGAAATTTTCTAGGGTTGCCCGTAGCCCTCTATTTTTCTGAGCTCCATGTACCTATCCAAAACTCTCTTAAAAGACCCTATCGTATCCGCCTCCATCACTGTTGCCGGCAGCCCATTCCACACACTCACCACTCTCTGAGTAAAAAACTTACCCCGACATCTCTGTACCTACTTCCCAGCACCTTAAACCTGTTTCCCCTTGTGGTAACCATTTCATCCCTGGGAAAAAGCCTCTGACTATCCACATGATCAATGCCTCTCATCATCTTGTACACCTCTATCAGGTCACCTCTCATCCTGCATTGCTCCAAGGAGAAAAGGCCAAGTTCACTCAACCTACTCTCATAAGGCATGCTCCCCAATTCAGGCAACATCCTTGTAAATCTCCTCTGCACCCTTTCTATGGCTTCCACATCCTTCCTGTAGTGAGGTGACCAGAAATGAGCACAGTACTCCAAGTGGGGCCTGACCAGGGTCCTATATAGCTGCAACATTACCTCTCGGCTCCTAAGTTCAATTCCATGATTAATGAAGGCCAATACATCATACGCCTTCTTAACCACACAGTCAACCTGCGCAGCTGCTTTGAGCGTCCTATGGACTCGGACCCCAAGATCCCTCTGATCCTCCACACTGCCAAGAGTCTTACCATTAATACTATATTCTGCCGTCATATTTGACCTACCAAAATGAACCACCTCACACTTATCTGGGTTGAACTCCATCTGTCACTTCTCAGCCCAGTTTTGCATCCTATCAATGTCCCATTGTAACCTCTGACAGCCCTCTACACTATCCACAACACCTCCAACCTTTGTGTCATCAGCAAACTTACTAACCCATCCCTCCACTTCCTCATCCAGGTCATTTATAAAAATCATGAAGAATAAGGGTCCCAGAACAGATTCCTGAGACACACCACTGGTCACCGGCCTCCATGCAGAATATAACCCGTCTACAACCACTCATGGTTGGTGGAACACTGTTATAGCACCAGTGCCGCTGTTTGGAAGGAGTTTGTACATTCTCCCCATCACTGTGTGGGTTTCCTCTGGGTGATCTGTTTTCCTCCTACATTCCAAGGTTGTAGGGATAGGGTTAGTGAGTTTAGGCATGCTACGTCACTGCTGGAAGTGTGTTGGCATGTTTGTTGCCCCCAGTACGACCCTCGCTGTTTTGATTTGATGCAAGGACGCATTCACTGTATGTTTCCATATACATGTGACAAAAAAAAGCTAATCTCTTTTTTAAAATATTTTTTTTTTTGTAAATCTCCTTTCAGCCTTTCCCTTAAAACAAATGCCCTCTAGTATTTGACATTTTCACCGTGGGGTAAATACTCTGACTCTAGCTATATACAAAATCAGCTTGCCAAAATAAAATACACTTGGGCACCTAAATTATATGTTTGCATAATAGCTCCTACTTTAGTTATGTACAGTATGTCTTAATTTAACAGTGACAGGCCCTTCCGGCACCTTGAGCCCACACTGCCCGATTACACTTATGCGACCAATTAACCTATTCATCGTTGGACTGTGGGAGAAACCCAGAGCACCTGGAGGAGGCCCACGTGGTGACAGGGAGAACGTACAAGCTCCTTACAGACGGCAGTAGTAATTGAATCTGCGTCTCTGGCGCGATAATGGCGTTATGCTAACCACTACACTGCCATGCATTCCCAAATTTATGCCGATATTTTGTGCTTTTCATTAATTGTATATAAAGTCTCAGTTTGTTCAGAATTTGTTAGGTATTCATCCTAGACTATTTGTGCAGGTAGTGGAGATGAGCAGAGTCTTGCAGCTCCTTTTACTGTCATTTGATTGAAAGTACTTGAACTGAATTCTGCAAGTGGCCAACTACTTGTATATTGTATGTATTAATGCAAGGGCAAAATTCCTCTTATTTAACCAAAGGAAAGCCTTTATTTATATTGCAGGCTTCAAGCATCTTTTCAGAAACATGGGTGGGAGCTGAATGAAAAGTGATTATTGAGCAATGACTTCCTCTGAAAAGTTCAGAAGCAATAAACAGTGCTGCTGCTGCTCCTGAAACCCACGGGGCACAGGTCACCGACAGCAGCTCCCCAGGGCCCTCTGACCTGGGCCAGCCTTTCAGATTGTCCCCAGTATTAGCCCACCTTCGAAGATCATTTCTCGCCCAGTGATGAGGGATGGGACTGCTAACTCCACGTCCAACCCTCCTTTCACAACCAGGCTTGGGACCGAAGTTAATAAACAGCGCTCTACATGTGGCGTTTTGTGGCTCTGGGTTTTACGGAATGGGATTGCTAGCCCAACCCATCTCCTCTTGCACCTGGTCTTGGGAGTTAACAAATGGTGCTGTAGCTGTGAAATCCGTTTAGGGAATGATGCTGGCTGTACCTCCGATGTGATTGCTGCAAATCTGTTTTAGATTCCTAGAAACAATCAGTTAAATTATCCTGTCGAAGGAAAATGACACTTTTAAAAATTATCACTTCACCACAGCTCCCTACCTATAAATATTTAATAGCTCCCTTGATGTTTTCATGCATGAAGTTTATGGTGTTGTGGATTTTTGAGCAGTTTAAATGAGATCATATATCCTCCTGTTGATGCTGGTAAGTCAGTAAGCATTAAAAACACTCCAATGGTTGTAATCAGAAAGAGGTTTATTATCACTGACAAATATGGCAAGAGCACAGTGTAAAGGCACAATGGAATCACTGTAAGATCAGTAAGAAAATATAAAGAAAGGTAACGCAAAAAGAGAGCAAAATAGAGAGGTAGTTAGTGTTCATGGACTGTTCAGAAATCTGAGGGCAGGGGGGAAGAATCTGTTCCTAAAATATTGAGTGTGTGACTTCAGTCTCCTCTACCTCCTCCCTGAGAAGAGGGCATGTCTGGGGTGGGGAGGGCCCTTCACCAAGGGATGCCATTTTCTTGCACTGTTCATTTATCTGTAATATAGTAATTTTTATATCTTACACTGTACTGCCACCACAAAAGCACAATAAATACATAAGATAGCATATATAAATAGATTGATTGTATGTATAGTACATGACATGACACTAGGCTGTACATAAGGTGACTGACGGGAAATAGTAGTGGTGGAGTTAGTAGTGGAGGTGTTGATCAGCCTCACTGCTTGGGGAAAGTGACTGTTTCTGAGTCTGGGTGTGGAGGGGTGGGTCAGTGGGTGGAGGTGTTGATCAGACTCACTGCTTGGGGAAAGTAACTGTTTCTGAGTCTGGGAGTGGAGGGGTGGGTCAGTGGGTGGAGGTGTTGATCAGTCTCACTGCTTGGGGAAAGTGACTGTTTCTGAGTCTGGGAGTGGAGGGGTGGGTCAGTGGGTGGAGGTGTTGATCAGCTTCACTGCTTGGGGAAAGTGACAGTTTCTGAGTCTGGGAGTGGAGGGGTGGGTCAGTGGGTGGAGGTGTTGATCAGACTCACTGCTTGGGGAAAGTGACTGTTTCTGAGTCTGGGAGTGGAGGGGTGGGTCAGTGTGTGGAGGTGTTGATCATCCTCACTGCTTGGGGAAAGTGACTGTTTCTGAGTCTGGGAGTGGAGGGGTGGGTCAGTGGGTGGAGGTGTTGATCAGCCTCACTGCTTGGGGAAAGTGACTGTTTCTGAGTCAGGGAGTGGAGGGGTGGGTCAGTGGGTGGAGGTGTTGATCAGCCTCACTGCTTGGGGAAAGTGACTGTTTCTGAGTCTGGGAGTGGAGGGGTGGGTCAGTGGGTGGAGGTGTTGATCAGCCTCACTGCTTGGGGAAGTTACTGTTTCGGAGTCTGGTGGTCCTGGTGTGGATGCTACATAGCCTCCTCCCTGATGGGGGTGGAACAAACAGTCCATGAGCAGAGTGGGTGGGATCCCTCATTATGTTACTGATCCTTTTTCACCACATTTCTGTATGTATGTCCTTGATAGTAGGCTAGTGCTGGTGATACTTTGGGCAATTTTGTTTACCCGTTGTAGATCCTTCCTGTCCGCCATTGTGTAGTTTCCTTACCAAGCCGTGATGCAGCCTGTCAGGGTGCTCTCTACTGTACATCTGTAGAATGATGTGAGTACAAAGTCCAGCTCTCTTCAGCCTTCTCAGAAAGTAAAGAAATTGTTGAGCTTTCTTGACTGTGTAGGATGTGTCCTGGGACCATGAGACGTGCACGCACTCCCAGGAGTTTGAAACTGCTCACAGTTTCCACTGCTGTGCCGCCGATGTAAAGGGGGGTATGAGTGGTGTGACTTTCTCCTAAAGTCAATAACCATTCTGCTTTGTCTTGTTGACATTAAGAGAAAGGTTATTTGCCTGACACCGGGCCTTGAGCTCTTCCACCTCCTCTCATCATTGTTGTTAATGAGCCCCACCACTGTCGTGCCATCAGTGAAGTTGACTATGTGATTGCTTGGGTGTTTGGCCGTACAGTCGTGTGTCATCAGAGTGTACAGCAAAGGGGCTCAGTGCAACCACAATGAAGATGCCGGGGAGGAGGAGCATTTGTGCATCCTGTTGTTTGGAGATCCAAAACCCAGTTGCAGAGTGGTGTATTTCGACCGAAGAGTGGGAGTTTATTTACAAAGATCTGTGAGACAATACTGTCGAATGCTGAACTGAAATCCGGAAACTGCATTCTCACATAAGTATCCCAGTTTTCTCGGTGTGTCAGGGTCAGGAGCATAGAGCAGTTCTGTCGGTAAACATACTGGTGAGTCTCCAGTGTGGCAGCAATGGAGTTTTGATATGTATATTTATCAGCCGTTCAAAGCACTTTGTGATGATTGGTGGCATTGCCACTGGACGGTAGTTGTTTGGTTCTGAAGGTGTAGAGTTTGTTGTTACAGGGATGATGGTGGCTGATTTGAAGAACGTGGGACAGCAGCTTGGATGAGTGAAGTGTTGAAGATGTCTGCGAAGACGTCAGTGAGCTGGTGTGCACACTCCCTGAGTACTCAGCTTGGGATGTTGTCTGGCCTGACTGCCTTATGGGAGTTCGCTCTCTGCAGGGTCCTTCTCACATCTGCTGTTACAGACAGTGGCTGCTCACCAGGGAGGCTTAGCTTTCGAGGCTGGCATTGTGTTGCATGCCTCTAAGCGTGTATAAAAGTTGTTTTGGAGTGTCAGGAAGAGAAGCATCATTGGTACAGTCAACACTGTTTTCCTTGCCGAGGCAGTAATGTCCTTGATGCTCAGCAACATACACTGGGGATCACCATCAGACATGAGTTTTTCAAACATCATCTGTTCCTGCTGCATTGTTTGAGCACAGTGGTCTTTGCCCTCTTGATGCCTAAGATGTGGTGTCTCCTGGCTGCTCTAAGTGCAACATCCCAGGCTTTTAGTAGGGAGCACACCTCTGTCGCAGTTCCTGCGTCTCTGTATGCTGCCATCTTAGCAGAGAATGGTTTAGTTCAATGACTTTCAATTTAGATTTTGTGGTCTGAGGAAGGTTTGCTTGATAAAGATTTATGTTTTATATTTGACTGTTGCAGTGAAGAGTGGAGATGTCATTATCTTCTCTGTTCTGTGGGATTGATAACTACTCCAGCAGCTCAAAACTGGAACTGTGGTACTTAGTTTAAAGTAGATACAAAACCTCCATGGAGCATTTAAATGGTGACTTAATATAAATCTGCTCTTTTAGCACAATGTAGTCCATTATAGTAAAATATTTTTAAAAGATTAATTTTACAATTCCTTCTCAAATAGCTCATTATCTCTTCTATCCATTCTGAATTCACGTGCACCCGCGCTAACCCACAGCTGTCAGATATCTACCTTCTCACTCAGTCTGGGGGGGAAATCGACTATTGATGACCCTCAGACACACTCCGGATGTGGCTTCAAGATTAAAGCATTACATCAGAATCAGGCTTATTATCACTGACATCTGTCGTGAAATTTGTTTTTGCGGTAGCAGTACATAAGATAAGACCATAAGATATAGGAGCAGAAGTAGGCCATTTGACCCATCGAGTCTGCTCTGCCATTCAATCATTGGCTGATCCAATTCTTTCAGTCATCCCCATACCTTTTGATGCCTTAAATGTACCCAATGATTTGGCCTCCACAGCCACCTCATGCCCTCTTCTCAATACTACCATTGGACAAGAGGTGTAGAAGCTTCACATCCTAATCTACCAGGCTGAGGAGCAGTTATTACCTTACAACCATCAGGCTTCTGAACCAATGTGGATAACTTCACTCAATGCAACCCTAAGCTGATTCCACAAGCTGCAGACTCAATTTCAGTGACTCTTTGCAACTCTCATTTATTTTTATTTCAACAGTTCGTCTTCTCTTTTCACATTGGTTGTTTGCCAGTCTTTGTTTATGCAGAGTTTTTCATAAATTCTGTTGTATTCTTTATTTTCCTGTAAACGCCTGAAAGAAAATAAATCTCAATCAAGTATATGGAAACTTACATGATGACAGCTGGCCAGACTCATTTGTCTGGAGCCAGTTTTTCAAGTTATCTCCAAGTGTAGCCCATCATTGAAGATTCTTCCTTACCTTGGGATGGGATCTCTGGAGCTGCTGTTGGTTTTTCGATAGCTGTGGGTTTTATGGGAAGGGAATTACAGAGGCATGAGAGGGCAGCTTGCCCTGGTGGATTGGAGGAGGGCGGACTGGTGGGGATGACAGCAGAGCAGAGATAGCTGAAGTTTCTGAGAATAGTTCACAAGGTGCAGGATAGATAGGTCCCACAGAAGAAGTTCTCAAATGGCAGGGGTAGACAGCTGTGGCTGACAAGGAAAATTAAGGGCTGCATAGAAACTGAGGAAAAAGCAATTAAGGTAGCAAAAGTGAGTGGGAAATTGGATGTTTGAAAAGCTTTTAAAATCCAATAAAAGGCAACTAAAAAAACTATAAGGGAAAAGATAAAATATGAGGGCAAACTAGCCAATAATATAAAACAGGATACCAAAAGTATTTTTCAGTTATATAAAGAGTAAAAGGGAAACAAGAGCTGATATTTGACAATTGGAGAATTAAGCTGGCAAATACTAATGGGAAACAAAGAAAATGGCAAATGAGCTTAAGACCATAAGATATCGGAGCAGAAGTTGGCCATTCAGCACATCGAATCTGCTCCGCCATTCAATCATGAGCTGATCCAATTCTTCTAGTCATCCTCACTCCCCTGCTTTCACTCCATACCCTTTGATGCCCTGGCTAATCAAGAACTGATCTATCTCTGCCTTAAATGCACCCAATGTCTTGGCCACCACAGCCACATGGCAACAAATTCCACAGATTTACCACCTTCTGACTAAAGTAATTTCACTGCATCTCAGTTCTAAAAGGACGTCCTTCAATCCTGAAGTCGTGCCCCCTTGTCCTAGACTCCACTACCATGGGAAATAACTTTGCCTTATCTAATCTGTTCAGGCCTTTTAACATTCAGAGTGTTTCTATGAGATACCCTCTCATTTTCCTGAACTCCAGGGAATACAGCCCAAGAGCTGCCAAATGTTCCTCATACGGTAACCCTTTCATTCCTGGAATCATTCTTGTGAATCTTCTCTGAACCCTCTCCAATGTTAGTATATCCTTTCTAAAATAAGGAACCCAAAACTGCACACAATACTCCAAGTGTGATCTCACGAGTGCCTTATAGAGCCTCAACATCACATCCCTGCTGTTATATTCCATACCTTTAGAAATGAATGCCAACATTGCATTTGCCTTCTGCACCACCGACTCAACCTGGAGGTTAACTTTTAGGGTATCCTGCATAAGGACTCCCAAGTCCCTTTGCATCTCTGCATTTTGAATTCTCTCCCCATCTAAATAATGGCCTGCCTGTTTATTTCTTCCACCAAAGTGTATGACCATACACTTTCCAACATTGTATTTCATTTGCCACTTCTTTGCCCATTCCCCTAAACTATCTAAGGCTCTCTGTTTCCTCAACACTACCCACTCCTCCACCTATATTTGTATCATTGGCAAGTTTAGCCACAAATCCATTAATCCCATAGTCCAAATCATTGACATACATCGTAAAAAGCAGCGGTCTCTACACCGACTGCTGTGGAACTCCACTGGTAACAGGCAGCCAGCCAGAATAGGATCCCTTTGTCCCCACTCTCTGTTTTCTGCCGATCAGCCAGTGTTCTACCCACGCTAGTAACTCCCCTGTAATTTCATAGGCTCTTATCTTGCTAAGCAGCCTCATGTGCAGCACCTTGTCAAAGGCCTTCTGAAAATCCAAGTGTACCATGTCTACTGCATCTCCTTTGTCTACCTTGCTTGTAATTTCCTCAAAAAATTGCAGTAGGTTGGTCAGGCAAGATTTGCCTTTCAGGGAACCATGCTGGTTTTGGCCTATCTTGTCATGTGGTTCCAGGTATTCCATAATCTCATCCCTAACAATCGATTTCAACAACTCCCAACCACTGATGTCAGGCTAACAGGTCTGTAGTTTCCTTTCTGCTGCCTCCCACCCTTCTTAAGTAGCTGAGTAGCATCTGCAATTTTGCACTCATCCGGTACAATGCCAGAATCTTTCGATTCTTGAAAGATCATTGTTAATGCCTCCGCAATCTCTCCAGCTACTTTCTTCAAAACCTCGGGATTTATCCCCTCAGACCATTAAGCTTCCTGAGCACCTTCTCAGATGTAATTTTCACTGCACAAACTTCACTTCCCTGACACTCTTGACTGTTATACTGCAGACGCCTTCCACTGTGAAAACTGATGCAAAATAAGCATTCAGTTCCTCTGCCATCTCTGCGTCTCTCATTACAATATCTCCAGTATCATTTTTGCTTGGTCCTATTTCTACCCTCAACTCTCTTTTACCCCTTATATACTTAAAAAAGCTTTTAGTATCCTCTTTGATAGTTGTCGCCAGCTTCCTTTGAAAATTCATCTTTTCTTTCTGAATGACCTTCTTAATTTCCTTCTGCAAGTTTTTAAAAGCTTCCCAATCCTCTGTCTTCCCATCAGCTTTAGCTTCCTTGTATGCCCTCTCTTTTGCTTTTACTTTGGCTCTGACTTGTCAACCACATTAGTGTCCTTCTATTCGAAAACTTCTTCTTATCTGGAATATATCCGTTACACTTCACTTATTTTTTGCGGAAACTCCAGTCATTGCTGCTCTTCTGTCCTTCCTGCTAGTGTCCCTTTCCAGTCAACTTTGGCCAGTTCTCCTCTCATGCCATTGGAATTTCCTTTATTCCACTGAAATACCAACACATAGGAATTTAGATTCTCCTTCTCAAATTTCAATGTGAACTCAGTCATATTGTGATCATTGTTCCCTAAGAGTTCCTTAACCTTAAGCTCTCTTATCATCTCCAGATCATTGCACAACACCCAATCCAGCACAGCCGATCCCCTAGTGGGCTCAACAACAAGCTGTTCTAAAAAACCATCCCTTGGACATTCTACAACATTGCAACACATAAAACATGCTATAAATTACAATAAGACATATTTAATGGAGATTTTATGTACAAGTCATGAATAAGCACAAATTATCAGCATAAATTTGGGAGGCTCAGTGGTGTCATGGTTACAATAATGCCATTATCATACCAGCGACCCCGGTTCAATTCCTGCCGCTGTCTGTAAGGAGTTTTACATTCTCCCCGGGACTATGTGGGTTTCCCTCGAGGGCTCCGGTTTCCTCCCATAGTCCAAAGATGTACTGGTTGGTAAGTTAAGTGGTCATTGTAAATTGTCCTGTGATTAGGCTGGGGTTAAATCGGGGGATTGCTGAGCGGTGTGGCTCGAAGGGTCGGGAGGGCCTAGTTCGCACTGTATCTCAGAAAATAATAAATCAAACTAAATAAATTAAATAACATTGCCTTCCTATGTTATATCAGTGATTCCATTCTGATGTCTTGCCGTACCTCCACATCAGCCTTTTACAAACAGGACACAAAGGCACCTGCATTAGTGGTTGCCTTTCCTGTAATATTTTGCAACTTTTCATTATCTTAATTTGCAATGTCATGTTTGCTGCCATGGCAGTTCTGACTAAATCTACAATATCATTAGGTTATGTGTTTTAAACCGCTGTGAAATCTGTTGCATTTGAACTTGCCTGGAAGTGTAAGTTTGCCAAGGTTATTGTGCTCAAAGATCAATTTTATTCACCATATACAGTACATTTACATGTGTTAGGAATTTGTGGTGTGTTGGCAAACAGCAATGTTCAATAATTACAAAGCATTGTACAAAAAGCAATGAAGCAGGAAATGCAAATGTTTCTCAAAAGTAATCAGTGCATTTTTTTTGCAGATTGTGAAAGTGTGGAATGCAGTAACAGTCCAGTCAACAGCTGAGGGTCACTATTTGGCTTCTGGAGGAATGGGCTATTTTAGCCCTCGTGTAACAGCCGTTATTCGTACTTGACCTGATGATCCAGCTGCACCTTCTTCCTGTTCTGTCGGTGGTTTATCGATGGGAAAATCATGGTCTATTCTCCATTCCTGACTGCGCATGCAGGAAACTCAAACGGCACAATTGTCACTTATGAACATGCTTCTTTCAACTCTACAGCACGTCCAGTAATTCACAGTGAGATGGAAGTTCCTGTTGCTGAAGGATCAGTGACTTACAAAGCTTCAGAAGGGAACTCTGTGGGAAATAGCACATCGATCCCCTCTCAGTCAGCCTACGGGGGGATGGGCCTCCCTCTGCAGGTCCTCCTCTCTGTGATTATGCTGGTGATAGCTTTAATTTCTTTCTTGGGGAATTTTATCGTCTGCCTCATGGTCTACCAGAAGGCAGCTATGCGATCAGCCATCAATATCCTCCTGGCAAATCTAGCTTTTGCAGACATGATGCTCGCAATAATGAATATGCCTTTTGCCCTGATCACGGTCAACACAACTTACTGGATCTTTGGAGATATCTTCTGCAGGGTGTCTGCCATGTTTTTCTGGCTGTTTGTGATAGAGGGTGTAGTTATTCTGCTTATAATTAGTATTGATCGATTCCTCATTATTGTTCAGCGTCAAGACAAACTGAACCCTTACCGTGCTAAGCTTCTCATCGCTGTCTCTTGGGGAATGGCATTTTGTATGGCTTTTCCTCTTGCTGTCGGTAGTCCAGACTTGCCCGTACCATCTCGAGCTCCGCAGTGTGTTTTTGGCTACTCTACGGACCCTGGTTATCGGGTGTACGTCCTGTTAATAATCATAGTATTTTTTTTCATCCCCTTCATGCTGATGTTGTACTCTTTTATGGGCATCCTGAACACTGTTCGGCATAATGCAATCCGGATCCATAGCAACTCAGACAGCATTTGTTTGGGCCAAGCAAGTAAGCTAGGGCTGATGAGCCTGCAGAAACCGTGCCAGTTAACCATCGACATGAGCTTCAAAACTCGTGCCTTCACCACCATTTTGATCCTCTTCATCATTTTCACTTTGTGCTCAGCACCATTCACCACATACAGCCTTGTTTCCACTTTCAACAAAAGTTTTTACCATAAAGTTAACTTCTTTGAAATAAGCACCTGGTTCCTTTGGTTGAGCTACCTCAAATCTGCACTTAATCCTTTAATTTACTATTGGCGAATCAAGAAGTTTCGGGATGCTTGCATGGAGTTGCTGCCTAAAACCTTTAAGTTTTTGCCTCAGCTGCCGGGACGTACCAGGAGGCGGGTTCGTCCAAGTGCCATTTATGTTTGTGGTGAACATCGATCTGTAGTTTGATATGCATGACATGTTTTTAAAGTTTAAATAGATATACTATATAGGCACTGCCAGCATAATATTGAACAACTGTTTTGTGTGGGATATTTTCTTTCCTCCAAAATTTCCTTCCTACCTAAATGAGATCTCTCCAAAATATCCTAAATGGGATTCCTCCAAAATGCCTCAAATGGTATCCCTCCAAGATCTCCTAAATGATATTTCCCCAAAATGTCTCTAAAGGGATCTCTCCAGAATGTCCCAAAAGGGATCTCAGAATCAGAATCAGGTTTATTATCACTGGCATGTGGCATTAACTTTGCAGCAACAGTTCAATGCAATACATAATCAAGCAGAGAAGAAAAAAATCAATTACAATATGCATATATTGAATAGATTAAAAATATGTGCAAAACGAAAATACTGTATATTAAGAAAAAGTGAGGGAGTGTCCAAAGATTCAATGACCATTTAGGAATCAGATGGCAGAGGGGAAGAAGTTGTTCCTGACTCGCTGAGTGAATCTCTCCAAAGTCTCAAATGGGATCTCTCCAGGATCTCCTAATTGACATTCTCCAAAATATTCCAAATAAAATTTCTCCAAACTTTCCTATCCACCTAAATCACCCTGCTATTCTTGTTTGATTGTTCTCCTCGTAGATTATTTAAATGGTGAGTCAGTGTTTCTACATCGTAAATTTGAAAACTATTGCCTGTGCAATTTGTATACTTTTGGATTCTCCGCTGACATCGGGCAGGCTGTGCTTCAAAGCTTGTGAATTGTTTTTTGCTGCTCTGGTGGTGCTGAAGTGGTGAAAATGTGCAATTCTGTGTTTAGTGTTCTGACCACTAAAAGAAATTAACGGTAGGAACTAAGCACAACTGACCTCTCAGGCAAATCCATGAGACATAGCAACTGTAAGCCAATTGCGTGTTATTTTTGTTGGTTGTTGGATGGGGCTTGGGGAAATCTTGGGAGGCTTTTAAATTTTATTTAGTTTACTACTGTATAACGCAGAATTGATGTTTGAAAGTGGTGGTTGATGGAAAATTACTTTCATGCTTGTTTCCATTGTAACTTAATGAAGAGTTTTATTTATACGGGTTGTCTTGAGTAATTCCATTGATACTGTGTATGATGATGCATGCAGGACACAGAGTGGTACACTCAGGGAATAGTGTATTTATTACTATGAATTAGTTGGTGCTTGATTCTGAAGTTCGTTAACTTTGCTTAAGTATATTGTGGCTCTGTAAACTTCTGTAGTGACCAATGATAATTCTCATGATACAGTCACTTGAAAGCTGCAAAAGAAGATTATGATTTAAAACGTGTTTATATATTTAGATATCAAGTGTAAAGATCATCATTGTTAACCAATAGAGTACAAGATAGATTTTAATTTAGCCACTGATTTACCAGATTATGTTTAAAGCACCATATTTTAGAATACTTATCTGCTGTTTCAGAATCTCAGCTTACTGTGGTCAGGGGGAAATGCTTTAGATTCAAGGCGAAGGCAGAATTTGTATATCTGAAGTGCTGAATGCAATCAAATTGTTCTGATATGTTTTATTATTACTTATTGTATTTTTGTGAAGTCCTGGTTGTTTCTTTTAACATTTATGTAATTTTGTGCCTGTATATATAAGCATAAAATTTTATTCTCAGTTTTGAAAGCTGTGATATATTTGGGTTACATGATCAGATCCTTTTTCTAAAAAACAGATACCTTGACTACTCAGTTGAGTTTGAAGTAGTCTGTCTTTTGGGCACTAGTTTTCCATAAGAGAGTTAGATTTATTTATCATATAAACATTGAAACATGCAGTAAAATGTGTCTTTTACATTAACTACCAGCACTAAGGATGTGCTGGGGCAGCCTGCCAGTGTCGCCACACTTTTTGGTGCCAACATAACATGCCCACAATGTTTGTCAGAACATCCTGGCAAACAACAAAGAAAGCCGTGCTCCTCCCTCCCTACGCACGTACACATTCCTCTGACCCCAGGAGACAGCTGGTGGATGTTATGCTGGGATGGTAAAAAAAACACGAAACAAAGGATATCAACAATATGGGCAGCCATTCACTATGAATACAGAGACGAGGTTCACAACATTCCATTGGTAATAATATCTGATGTGTTGAGAAGTTACAATTTTTATTTAGAGATACAGCTCTGTCACAGGCTATTCTGGCCCAACGAGCCCACACCACTTAATTAACACCCATGTGACCAATTAACCTACTAACCCGTACACCTTTGGAATGTGGGAGGAAACGCAAGAAGTTTCCCTTCATGTTCCTTTTAAACTTTTCACCTTTCACCCTTAACTCATAATCTCTGTTGTAGTCCCACCCAACCTCAGTGGAAAATGAGGTTGCATTTACTCAGTCTATCCCCCTCATAACTTTGTATACATCTATCAAATCTGCAGACTGCTACGTTCTAGAGAATACAGTCCTAACCTGTTCAGTCTTTCCAGTCCCATCAACATCCTTGTAACTTTTCTCTGGACTCTTTCAACCTTATATACATCTTCCCCTTAGGTGTGTGTCCAAAACTACACACAATACTCCAGATTAGGCTTCACCAATGTTTTATACAAGATTAGGGTTAGTAACTCTGGGAACCCAACAGCGGCACTGAAAGTATAACAAGTTCTTGCAGGCAGCCCCAGCCCAATCTTCGCTGATTTGATTTGACACAAATGAAACCATTTCACAGTATGTTTTGATGTATGTGTGACAAATAAAGGTAATTTTACGATTTTTATCTTTATCATTTCCCTACTGTTTCAGTCACTGATATTCCGGCAAAAGTCCTCTCCTGCTGCAGCAACATCTGAGATGTGATCATACCGAGATTCCCTGAAAACAATTCAGATTCTGCGGACGCTGAAAATCCAGAGTAACGCACACACAATGCTGGAGGAACTCTGCAGATCAGTCAGCATCCATGGTGGGGATTAAACAGTTGCTTTTCCAGGCTGAATCCTGATGAAGGGTCTTGGCCCTAAACGCTGACCATGTACTCCTCTCAACAGATGCTGCCTGACCTGCTCAGGTTCTCATAGTGCTAATGGCATCCTCTGAACAGACCCTACATAACCAAGGGAGAGGGCAATCAGGTTCTCATCGGGCTGCTTTAAAAAGATTAACAATTTAGTTCATTGATTGCAAAGTGCCTTGGGATGTTTGAGGAATGTAATTACACACATATCAAATTAGTGTCTCTTATCCATTTACTTAAGGAACTGTGACACACTATTATTTGTCTCTCATGTTCCCCTTGATTATATAACTCCCTGAGGAAAGAGTTTTGGTGAACTGAGCCAAACGATTGAACAGAATCACCTTAAACCATTTACTGGGAAGCTCCCTAGGGTGCAAACTTCCAATCTTCCTATTTAAATAGGAGACTCTGGATATACAGTATCCCAGAGTCTTATCGGCTGATGAGCGGTGCTAACATACTTTGTCCATTCCTGGTCTAGCCAGGGCTAGATTATTATCCAGAATCAAGGTTATTACCATTGATGTACAGTGTGTCATGAAATGTGTTGTTTTGTGGTAGCAGTACAGTGTAAAACATTCAAAAAACTGCTATAAGGTACAATAAAAAGGTAGATGAAAAAATGCACTGAAAGAGAGAGAGGTAATATATGTATCTTTGTTCTCCTGCTACGTTCCAGATGGCACAGACGGAAATTCTGTTGGCACACACGGAAACTTTGTTGGCATGTGACATGCAGTGCTGCCCCTCAATTTTTAAACCCCACCCGTAATAAAAAGATTGATTATCGTTACTGCCAAATGAAGCAGTGAATGTTTTTAACAATGCAAGAGTAGTGAGATGTTTTCATTGGAAAGGTCTCATGCTGGCTCAGTGCCAGCAAGATGGTTGCAAGAATACGATTTGAAATCCTCTCAGGCCTGGTGTACACATTGACTTTAGGAAAATAAACAGTGGGGACAGTTGGAATTGCCTTTGCTCTGCTTATGTTTGCTTCCTCTGTCTTGTTTCAAAAATGTCCGTCACCCCTGAACTAGCACGTTCGTTCATTCATTGTTGTATGAGGTGGGCGATCATGGTCTTTCCATGAGAATGATTGTTCTTGGCAGATTTTTCTACAGGAGTGGTTTGCCATTGGCAGTGTCTTTCCAAGGCAGGTGACCCCAGCCATTGTCGATACTCTTCAGCGATTGTCTGCCTGGTGTCAGTGGTCACATAACCAGGATGTGATATGCACCAGCTGCTCATACGACCATCCACCACCCGCTCCCCTGGCTTCACGTGACCCTGATTGGGGAGGGTGGGCTAAACAAGTGCTACAGCTTACCCAAGGATGACCTACAGGTGAGCGGAGGGACAGAGTGTCCTAGACCTCCTTTGGTAGAGACCACCCATCTAGCACATCAGAAGCTGAAATAAAAAGGGCAGGAATTATAGATAATTGTTTCATGTACTGAGAGACAGTGTAAACCACCTGTTCATGGGCCATGCATCAGATCATGCTGTACTGTACATAAGTAGACTGAGGGAGTAAAACAAGATGTACAGACGGATAATAAATCACTCAAGATTATTTATTGTCATTTCCAGTACACAAGTGTAAAAGAGAAGAAAATAACTTTTACTCCAGATCTGATGCAGCACAAAAAATATAATAAAGAACACAATAAATAGTACATAATATAGCCTATATGCATTCTGTAGATGGATTGTAAGTCCATAAAGTGACAGTAGGCACAGGAGTTTCTGTACATAAGGTGACTGACAGGAACTGAAAAAGAAGTGGAGTTTGGATGGGTTAGTGGGTCTGTGCTGGATTAGCAGAGCAGAATCAATGGGCCAAATGGCCTCTACTTCTGCTCCAATGCATTATAGTCTTACAGAAAGTGCAGTCAGGGAATTTTCAGGTCAAAGAATGTCATGAAAGGTGTCAGAATCAAGATATTACTTTTTTTCTCTCTTTCTGCAAAACCTGCCAGTTGAAAACAATCTGATTCCTGGAAATATTTAAAGTCATCCATGTTGTTTTGCCCACAATAACATAGAAACTGAACTCTTGGATGATGTCCTGGTTGACCCCTGGGGCGGTTCATGGCCACAGGATACCACCCCCTCCCCCCCTCTCAACATCTTCTGAACGACCAGAGTTTGGGTAGATATCATCAGATATCTCATTGAAAATATTCGGAAGACAAGTTGGGACGAAGGCTATTTGGGTAATGGGTAGAGTAGTTGGTAAAACTGACAAAAAAAAAAGACTACAATGAATTGAAAGTCTTGACCAAGTTCCTGCCATATATCTGACAGATTCACAGAATATTCTATGGACACCATGGTAGCATAGTATTTAGCACAATGTATTAAAACTCGCGTCAGAGTTAGGAGTGCAATTCTGTAAGAAAGTTTGTACATCCTTCCTGTGTACACTTAGGTTTCCTCCCACAAAGACCTACCAATCAGTAGGTTAATTGGCCTAGGTAAATTATCCAGTGAATAGGCTGGGGTTACATAGGTGAGTTGCTAGGCAGCGAGGTTTATTGGGCCAGAAGAGTCTATTCTGCACTGTATCTCTAAATAAAATAAATGTTTACATCGCAAGTCTATTGATTCTTATTGAGCTTGTGCTGGTCAAAAAAGATCTGCTCAATTTAATTACAATTTGCAAAACCTGGCCCTGCAGCCAATGCCTGTTCAAGTACAGTTCTGAATGTTTTTTGAATGTGAGTAAAGTTTTCTACCTTGAAGAACTAAAGTTCTGGAGGTATGAAATAGCAATGGGGTGGCTCTGTAACATAACATTTAACATAATGCTACAACAGCACCGACAGCCTGGATTCAATTCCTCTTGCTGTCTGTAAGAAGTTGGACGTTCTTCCTATCACCGTGTGGGTTTCCTCCCACAGTCCAAAGATGTACAGGTCAGTAGATTATTTGGTCACATGAGTGTAATTGGGCTGAAAGGGCCAGTTATTGTGCTGTATCACTAAAATAAAACAAATCAGCAAAGTGCCCTAGAACTCAAAGTTCAAAGTAAAATTTATAGAAGTACATATATACAACCCTGAGATTCATGCTCATGTGGGCATCCGCAGTAAATCCATAACTGAAGTAATGAAAAACTTCTCGAAAAGAAAAGCTCACCGAATGGTTTCCCTGTAGACTTGGCGAAGACTGAATTCTTTAAGGTGAATATATAAACAAAATCTAATCTGTTATAAACTGAGTTGTGTTTTGCCGAGATAAGACATGGGACTGTTCGGCTCAGAATGTGTTTTGTGCTCATAGATGCTCAAAGCAAAGTGCCTCTGATCAGTCGAATTCATGATGACAGATGACTGTGGAGGCCAAGTCAATGGGTATATATAATGCAGAGGTTATAGGTTCTTGATTAGTCAGGGTGTCAAAGGTTATGAGAAGGAAGGAGAATGGGATTGAGGGATAATAAATCAGCCATGATCGAACGGCAGAGCAGACTGGATGGGCCGAATGGCCTGATTATGCTCTATTGTCTTATGACTAACACTGCAAGGGAAATGGTACATTTGGTAGCTGGGTCAACAACGCAACCAGTGAAGTCTTCTCTAACTGATGACATTCAGGGCTGGAAAAGATTAACAACAGATCAGGTATAGTAAGATAAAAGAGCAATTCCAGAGGAAAGAAACGAGATGCAGGTGAAGAGCACTTCAAAGTCATATTTGAAAAACGTCCAACAATTTGAAAACTTAGAATATAATTCAGGACCTTTATTAAAAAAAAAACAATAGCTTTTGCAGTTGTTTTTCAGGATGTTTCGAAGTACATTGTAACAATGAAGTATATTTGAGGTTTTGAATAATTATCAGTAGCAACTCTAGACAGGTTGATTGGAATCTAAACCACTGCAGTTAAGTAACCAGCTTCATGCTAATAATTGATAGCCTTGAAGAGTTGTGGTCGATTTAAGTCTTATCTCTTGTGCAAGTACAAACATTCAGTGCATGGTGTCAGAGTGACGGGAGCAGGATTTCTGATTTCTGTCGCTATTTCTGGTAAGGTCAGTGCTTTGAGTGGCTGCTTATGGATTGCATTAAATTTCATCTTCCTGCTACACCCCAGTTCACCTATTGCTCAAATCAGTCCAAAGATGATGCACCCCACTCCATCCAGTTCCACTTGGAAGATGGTGCTTTATCTACCAGATGACAGGAGGGAGAAGAGTTTGTGTAAGGGGTGTGTGGGGTCCTTCACAATGCTGTTTGCTTTGCGGGTGCAGCGTGTGGTGTAAATGTCTAATAGCGGGAAGAGAGACCCCGATGATCTTCTCAGCTGACCTCACTATGATGAATCTCATCACATATGAAATGCCAATAGTGTTATGCTGTTAGGTTTTTAGCTTGTGTCGTACAAACTAAAAAATCTTTTTATTTGTTGTCATACTGCTCTATTTGTTATATGTGTGTATGTGTTATGCACTTTGTTCCTGAGGAACATCGTTTCATATATATATATATATATATATATAAACATATAACCTTATAACAATTACAGCATGGAAACAGGCCATCTCGGCCCTTCTAGTCCATGCCGAACGCTTACTCTCACCTAGTCCCACTGGCCCACGCTCAGCCCATAACCCTCCATTCCTTTCCTGTCCATATACCTGTCCAATTTTTTTCAATGACAATATTGAACCTGCCTCTACCACTTCTACTGGAAGCTCGTTCCACACAGCTCGTTTCATTGGGTGTATTGGAGCTTCTGTTGGCGTTTCTGGATTTTTATGAGATGGGGTTGCTAGCCCCATGCCCAACCCTCCACCTGGCATTGCTGGGCATGTGACCATCCATGGTAGAGTTATTTGGACGTGGAAATTCAACTGGAATTCTGTCCCCGTGGTGGAATGCATGTATAAGGACGAGTGACTGCCTCACTGTTAGCTTGACAGCAAAATCTAACCCATGTCCCAACATCTCTGTTTCTAACTTATCATTAGCCAGATCAAATCAATTTCTGTCCCTGATTCTAACCACAGCTGTATCCTGTGACCAGGAAGTCAGAAATCAATCAGACAATCCTCCATGATATGAATGTTTCATTTTCAGTACACAATGGTATGTTTATTTTATTTAGAGATAACACACAGAATAGGTCCTTCCTTCCCTTTGAGCCGCAGTGCCCAGCTAACCCTGATTTAACCATGACCTAATCATAGAGCAATTTACAATGATCAATTAATATTAACCCAGGGGTTCCCACCGATTCATCTTTGGACTGTGGGAGGAAACCAGTAATGAAGTTGTTGTCACATATTGGTGCGTGGAATGGGCTGCCAGCAACGGTTGTGGAAGCAGATACGATAGGGTCTTTTCAGAGACTCCTGGATAGGTACATGGAGATTAGAAAAATAGAGGGCTATGGGTAACCCTAGGTAATTTCTAAAGTAAGTACATGTTCAGTACAGCATTGTGGGCCAAAGGGCCTGTATTGTGGAGTAGGCTTTCTATGTTTCTATGTTCCTTTGGGAAAGCAATGGATGTTAAGTTTCACTCCAGAATTTTGAAGTCTGCATTTGATATAACTTTTAATTTAAATTCAATTATTGGGAAAAGCATTATGCCTTGATGCTTTAAGGGACTAGAATAGATAGTTTACCAATTGGTGCTGGGTATCTAACTGATTTTGTTCATTTAGAATCCATCAAAAAAAACGTGGCAGCATACAATGGATAAATTCCTCTGCTGATAACTGTTAGGAACTAATACACAGTTTTATAGAATTGGTAGTGTTCCAAGTTGTCCCTAAACACATAATTTGTTACTCATTTTGTCTCTTTCATACCTTTTTAACTATTTCCATTGGCTAATTGGGGTGGTCACTTAATTGGGCCAAAATGCACTAGCCCAATGTGTCCCAATTAACTGGAATCCACTGCATATGATATGATAATGAAATAATAATTAGTACGTTGGCATACCTTGGTCACAATATCCAAGTTACTGAGAATGCAGAGACTACTTATGCATGCATTTTAAAGCTTTCTTGGAAAGAACAACTATTTAATGTTTTTAATGGAGATACGCGAGGGAAAGGAATTACAGTCTCAAATGTTCTGTATCTAATATTTTGCAACTTATTTTCTTCCCATTCACCAGCATTAAACCCAAGAATACATAAACGTAGGAAATTCTGCAGATGCTGAAAATCCAGAGCAACAGGCACAAAGTGCTGGAGGAACTCAACAGGCCAGGCAGCATCTAAACAGTCAATACACACAAAATGCTGGAGGAACTCAACAGGCCAGGCAGCATCTGCAGATTTTAACTTGTTTGTGAATAAGCAGTTGATATTTAGGGCCGAGTTCTGATCAGTCCTGATGAAGGGTCTTGGCCTGAAACATCAAACATCAACTCTTTATTCTTCTTCCATAGATGCTGTCTGACCTGCTGAGTTTCTCCAGCAGTTTGTGTGTGTTACTCAAGAATACATAATTTGGTCACAGTTCAATTGACATAAAAATACCAAACTCCATTTTGTTGACTGACAGCTTAAGTGCAAAAAAATACATTATTTTTCTAAAGAATTGCTTTGAAGAGACATCATATTTTGGTGTGTTGGCACTTTAGGTTAATGAGTTCGGGGTGAGCTTACATTGTGAATGAATATAGAACTGGCATTTTAGTCGTTGAACTGAAATATATTGTATTAGTGCTGCTTGAATCTTGTAGTTTACATGAATAATTCATTCAGATGTTACAAACAAAAGTGACCAAGTTGCATGTAATATCATTATTTTGATGAATTATTTGTTTCTGTAACTTAAAATAAAAAGTGATATTCTGCAATTACTGCTGCTTGCATTTCTTCATCATGTTATAAATATAAGGACCATAAAACCATAAGATATAGGAGCAGAATTAGGCCACTTGGCCCATCAATTTTGCTCCACCATTTCATCATGGCTGATCCTTTTTCCCTCTCAGCCCCAATCTCCTGCCTTCTCCCCGTATCCCTTCATGCCCTGACTAAACACAAATCTATCAACCTCTGCCTTAAATATACCCAATGACTTGCCCTCCACTGCCTCCCGTTGTAACAAATTCCACAGATTCATTACTCTTTGGCTAAAAAAATTCCTCCTCATCCCTGTGCTAAAAGAATTCCACTCTATTCTGATGCTGTGTCCTCTGGTCTTAGACTTCCCTTTCACCACTTGATAGGTTTCAGTGAGGTCATCCCTCATTCTTCCGAGTTCCAGTGAGTACAGGCCCAGAGCCATCAAACGCTCCTTTTAATCCTAGAATCATTTTCATGAATTTCCTTCGAACCTTCTCTAGTGTCAGCACATCCTTTCTTAAATAAGGGGTCCAAAATGAATGAAAAGAGCATTGAGAATGTTTAACTTCCCAATCCAGTTATTTATTAAATAATTGGCTCTTCTGCTCTACTAAGATCCCTCTGTTAGCGACTTCCTGCCATTATTTCTGTATTTTACACTGGCTCATTTGAAATTCTACTTGCAAAGTTTGAGATAATTTTCTGAATGTGTAACAGCTGTAGAACAGTGCAGTCCAGGCCTTTCGGCCCATAATGTTGTGCTGACCTTTAAATTTTCTCCAAGGTCACTTTGCCTACTTTTACCTCGCAATTATCTCCATCCAGGAGAGAAAGGGGTGGACTTGCTTTGTTTTTATCCTATACAGTTTTCTGATGTGGAGTTATGTAGAAGTCTACAGCACAGAAACTGGCCCTTTGGCCCATCGAGTCCATGCCAAACCAATTAAACCACCTAGTTTAAATGACATGCACCGTGACTATGGCCCCGCATACCCCTCCTATATCCATTAACCTACCCAAACTTGTGACTCTTTTCTGAAATATATCAGGAGCATCAGTGCCTCTCTGCCTGCCTGCTTCCAACCCTTTGAAGTTCAAAGTAAATGTATCATGTGTCATCATATACAACCCTAAGATTTATTTTTGTGCAGACATTCATGGTAGAACAAAGAATCAATGAAAAACTACCCACAAAGACTGACTAACAACCAACGTGCAAAAGAAGACAAACTATGCAAACACAATAAATAAATAGATAGATAGTTAACAACTGAGAACATGAGTTGTAGAGTTCTTGAAAGTGAGTCCTTAGGTTGTGACACTCTCTAAACAATTCATCTTGGAGGATGTAAGTGCTACAGGAGGATAATTATTGACACAGATACCGTGCTCTTCCTGGGTACTGGTGTGACTGTAGCCTGCTTGAAACAAGTGGGTGCCTCAGACTGCCAAAGTGAGAGGTTTAAGATCTGAGTGAACTCTCCAGCCCGTTGATTACTCTGAACCAGAGCGAGAGTAATGAGCCAGTTTTACTCTAGCTCATGTGAAACTATATTTCCTTATTGTACTTTCTCTGTCTGAGATAATTCACTGAATGAGTCACTGTCGTAGAACACAGAACATTATTGAGGTAATTTACTGAATGAGTCACTGTCATAGCACAGTGCAGATCCTTCGCTGTTGCGCTGGCCTTTTAACCTACTCCAAGCTCAATCTGCCTACTTTTACTCCAGGGGAGAAAAGAGTGAAGCTTCTCTTACCCTGTACAGTTTGCTGATATGTGACACTTCCCTGAAGTATCTGTGCTTTCAGTTTACCTCTTCACCTCACCTGACAGGCTATTTGATATACCTAGGGGCTGAATGGGGCACTCAAAACTCCTCGGTTTGTGCTCCGTAGTGAAATAGAACTGTTTTTTCTAGTGAAAGAGAGAGAATCCTGTGTTGAATTCAGAAAATGGGACATCAAAAACAAAATATCACTAGTTACAGATGGAAATCTGAAATAAATAAATTGACATTGATTCTAATTAACATTAATTAAAAGAATTGAAATTGTTTCTCTCTCCATGAATGCTATATGAACAATTCAATTATTCCACAGAGAATTCGCACAACAAAGAAAATCAAATCAATGTTGCTTTTACCTTATATTTTATAAAATTCAAAGTAACAATCACAACACCACAAGAAATTAAGGCAGAAATTCAAAAGTTATAAACATATTTTTAAAACCTATTGAGTCCTGAGGTTTTTAACTAAGAGGACAAAACTTATTGATCACTGATGTATGTTATGAAATTTGTTGTTTTGCAGCAGCAGTACAGTGCGAGACCAAGGGTTCCTGCAAGTGACAATAAGAAAGAAAGAAATTATGCAAGAGGGGATTTGTAAGGTTTGTTCTCGTGTTCATGGGTCGTTCAGAAATCTGATGGTGGAGAGGAAGAAGCTGTTCTTAAAACATTGAGTGTGGGTTTTCCAGCTGCTGTACCTCTTCCTTGATGGTAGAAATGAGAAAGGGGCATGTCGACAAAGGTGACATTCTGTAACAATGGAGGCTGCCTTGTTGAGCCACCATCTTTTTAAGATGTTCTTAATGGCAGGGAGGGTTGTTCCTGTGATGGAGCTGGCTGAGTTTACACCCCTCTGCAGATTTTGCTAATCCTGTGTAACGGCACCTCCATACCAGATGGTGACGCAAGTAGTCAGAATGGATTCCAAGGTACGCCTGTAGAATTTTGCTAGAGTCTTTGGTGACATACCAAATGTCCTCAAACTTCTAATGAAGTAGGGCTGCTGACATGTCTTCCTTGTGCTGAAGACAATTTGGAATTTTGTGCATTAGGTGCCACACTTCGTGGAATGAGAGGCAGGATAGACAAGCGTGTGATGCACATGTGGTTCCTAAAGGTTGTTATAGGCAGGGGTGGTAATGGGGATGAGCTCCCACAGCCTATTGAATACTCCCATTGTGTGCATCTCAAGTAGCCTCTGACAACCAAGTCCAGCTCCTGGCCTTCCAGTGTGGCTTAGCTACTAAACTGGTAGAACTGTTTCTACTGACAGAAAGGAAAAAGTCAGATTACTGATGTCTTAAAGCCAGTCGCTTTGGGTGGATGGGGCTCGTCAACCATGGTTGGCAGCTTATCTAGTAGAAGGAGAATTCTGATCTCAAATCTGCACTGCCTTGTGATTATACTGACTTGAGATGGTCCAGAGGAGATTCACAAGAAGGATCCCGGAATATCCGAGGAGTATTGGATGGCTCTGGGCCTGTACTCACTGGAGCTTAGAAGAATGTGTATCTCATTGAAAACTACTGAACATTTAAAGGCCTAGATAGAGCTTACTATGGTGGGGGAATCTAGGACCGGGGCCACAGCCTCAGAATAAAAGGACGTCCCTTTAGAAGAGATGAGGAGGAATTTCTTTAGTCTGACGATGGTGATTCTGTGGAATCATTGCCACAGTTGACTGTGGAGGACAAATCATTGGGTATATTTAAAGCAGATGTTGATGATAAGGGTTACAGAGTGAAGACAGAGAAAGGGGGTTGAGAGGGATAATAAATCATCCTTGATTGAGTGGCGGAGCAGACTCACTGGGCCAAATGGCCTAATTCTGCTCCTACGTCTTATGGTCAACAAAGCCCAAGAGTAGTGCAACTTTCTACGCAGAAGCAGGTCTTAACTGGAGGTTGAGGCCAACATTGTCATTTAATAGAATCAGTTTTATTATCACTGACATGTGATGTGAAATTTGTTAACTTCGCAGCAGCAATACAATGCAATACATAATAGAGAAGAAGAAAAAATAATAATTTATTATTATTTTATTTTGTAAATCAAATATAGTATACATATAGTGAATACATTAAAAATCATTCAAATAGAAATAATGCATATTAAAAAAGTGAGGTAGTGTCCAAGGGTTCAATGTCCATTGAGGAATCAGATGGCAGAGGAGAAGAAGCTGTTCCTGAATCGCTGAGTGTGTGCCTTCAGGCTTCTGTACCTCCTACCTGATGGTAACAATGAGCAAAGGGAATGCCCTGGTTGCTAGGGGTGCTTAATAATGGACACTGCCTTTCTGAGACACCACTCCCTGAAGATGTCCTGGGTGCTTTGTAGGCTAATGCCCAAGATGGAGCTGACTAGATTTATGACCCTCTGCAGCTTCTTTCTGTCCTGTGCAGTAGCCCCTCCATACCAGACAGTGATGCAGCCTGTCAGAATGCTCTCCACAGTACATCTGTAGAAGTTTTTGAGTGTATTTGTTGACAGATCAAATCTCTTCAAACTCCTAATGAAGTGTAGCCACTGTCTTGCCTTCCTTATGACAACATCGATATGTTAGGACCAGGTTAGATCCTCAGAGATCTTGACACCCAGAAACCCGAAACTGCTCACTCTCTCCACTTCTGATCCCTCTATGAGGATTGGTATGAGTTCCTTCGTCTTACCCTTTCTGAAGTTCACAATCAGCTCTTTCATCTTACTGACGCTGAGTGCCAGGATGTTGCTGTGGCACCACTCCACCAGTTGGCATATCTCACTCCTGTATGCCCTCTCGTCACCACCTGAGATTCTATCACCAATGGCTGTATCGTCAGCAAATTTATAGATGGTATTTGAGCTATGCCTAGCCACACAGTCATGTGTATATAGAGAGTAGAGCAGTGGGCTGAGCACACACCCCTGAGATGCACCAGTGTTGATTGTCAGCAAGGAGTATGCGTTATCACCAATCTACACGGATTGTGGTCTTCTGGTTAGAAAATCAAAGATCAAATTTCATGAGGAAGGTACAGAGGCCCAGGTTCTGCAGCTTACTCAATAAGGATTGTGAGAGTGATGGTATTAAATGCTGAGCTATAGTCGATGAACAGCAACCTGACATAGGTGTTTGTGACACATAGAGCCACATTCAGAGTGCACAGAGATTCTAATCCTCTCCCAAGAAAGGTTAATGTACCTGAATGAAATTTTTAATAATTCATATTCAAGTCACTAGGTATATTTAAAACTGAGGTTCTTGATAAGTTCTTGATTAGTGAGGGGGTGAAAGGTTACAGGAAGAAGGCAGGAGAATGGGGTTGAGAGGGATAATAAATCAGCCATCATAGAATAACAGAACAGACCTGATGGGCTGAATGGCCTAATGCAGTTTCCATGTCTTATGGACATTTAGGTCCATAGAACCACAGAACACTACAGCACAGTACAGGCCTTCAGCCCTCCATGTTGTGCCGACCCATATAATCCTTAAGAAAAAGTACTAAACCCACATTATCCCATAACCCTCCATTCTCCTTTCATCCATGTGCCTGTCCAAGAGGCTCTTAAATACCCCTAATTTTTAGCCTCCACCACCATCCCTGGCAAGTCATTCCAGGCACTCACAACCCTCTGTGTAAAAAACTTACCCCTGATGTCTCACCTAAACTTCCCTCCCTTAATTTTGTACATATGCCCTCTGGTGTTTGCTATTGGTGCCCTGGGAAACAGGTACTGACTATCCAGCCTATCTATGCCTCTCATAATCTTGTAGACCTCTATCAAGTCCCCTCTCATTCTTCTACACTCCAAAGAGAAAAGTCCCAGCTCTGCTAACCTTGCTTCATATGACTTGTTCTCCAAACCAGGCAACATCCTGGTAAATCTCCTCTGCACCCTTTCCATAGCTTCCACATCCTTCCTATAATGAGGTGACCAGAATTGAACACAATACTCTAAGTGCAGTCTCACCAGAGATTTGTAGAGTTACAACATGACCTCTCTACTCTTGAACTCAATCCCCCTGTTAATGAAGCCTAGCATCACATAGGCCTTCTTAACTACCCTATCAACCTGTGCAGCGACCTTGAGGGATGTATGGATTTGAACCCCAAGGTCCCTTTGTTCATCCACACTCTTAAGTAACTGACCATTAATCCTGTACTCAGTCTTCTGGTTTGTCCTTCCAAAATGCATCACCTCACACTTGTCCGGATTGAACTCCATTTGCCATTTTTCTGCCCAACTCTGCAGCCTGTCTATATCCTCTTGTAACCTTCGACAACCTACAGCTCCATCCACAACTCCTCCAATCTTTGTGGCATCCACAAACTTACTCACCCACCCTTCTGCCTCTACATCCAGGTCATTTATAAAAATCACAAATAGCAGGGGTCACAGGACAGATCCCTGCGGCACTCCACTAGTCAGCGACCTCCATGCAGAATATTTTCCTTCCACAACTACCCTCTGCTTTCTTCCTTTAAGCCAATTTTTTTATCCAAAACAGCCAAGGTTCCACTTACCCCATGCCTCATGACTTTCTGGATGAGTCACTCATGAGGGACCTTGTCAAATACTTTGCTAAAGTCCATGTAGACCACATCCATTGCCCTACCCTCATCAATTTCTTTTGTTACCTCTTCAAAAAACTCAGGCTCGTGAGACACAATCTTCCCTTCACAAAGCGATGTTGACTATCCCTGAGTAGACTGTACTTCTCCAAATGCTCGTAAATCCTATCCTTAAGAATCCTTTCCAGTAGTTTGCATACCACTGACGTAAGTCTCACAAGTCTATAGTTCCCAGGTTTCTCCCTATTACCTGTTTTAAACAAGGGAACTACATTTGCCTTTCTCCAGTCCTCCGGCACTTCCCCTGCAGCCAAAGAGGATTCAAAGATCATAGCTAATGCTCCTGCGATCTCTTCTCTCAATTCCCACAACAACCTGGGGTGTATCATATCCAGCCCTGGGGATTTATCAATCCAGCACTTCTTCTTCCTTAATCTCCACATTGTCCAGCACACAGGCCGCTCTACTTCGACCTCATCCTGATCAAAGGACATTTAGGACCTCCCCAAACTCCTCTGCCTCCAGGCACATGTTGCCCTCTTTATCCTTTAGCGGTCCCACCTTCGTTCTTGTCATCCTCCTATTCGTCACATATGCATAGAACGCCTTTTCCTACCATTTTTTCCTTGCCTCAGTGGGACAAACCTATCCTGAACCCAGCTCAAGTGGTTCCTAAACTTCTCCCACATTACTTCTGTGCTTTCCCCTTTGAACATCTGTTTCCAATTTACTCTTGCTAGTTCCTGCCTCATCCCTTCAAAGTTTGCCCTTCCCCAGTTAAGCACTTAACCATTTCGTCTGATTTTATCCCTTTCCATAGCTATGCTGAAGCTAAGGGAGTTGTGGTCACTCTCACCAAAATGCTCCCCCACCAAGAGGTCTGTCACCTGACCAGGTTCATTACCCAGAACTAGATCCAGTATAGCTTCTCCTCTCATCGGCCGGTCCACATACCGTGTCAGGAATCCTTCTTGAACACACCTGACACATTCAGCCCCATCTATCCCCCTTGCACTCAGGAGGTGCCAGTCAATATGAGGGAAGTTGAAATCACCCATAACTACAACCCTGTATTTCCTGCACCATTCTAAAATCTGCCTGCTTATCTGCTCCTTGGTGTCTAGAGGGCTATTTGGGGGCCTATAGACTACTCCCAGCACAGTGATTGATCCCTTCCTATTTCTGACTTCCACCCAGACTGACTCCGTGGACACTCCTTCTGCAGCGTCCTCTCTTTCTATAGCCGTGATACTATCCCTGACCAGCAATGCCACTCCTCCACCCTTTTCTACCTCCCATCCTATTCCTTTTAAAACACCTGAACCCCGGAGCCTGCATCATCCAATCCTGCCCTTCCTCCAACCAAGTTTCAGTAACGGCCACAACATCGTTGTTCCACGTACTAATCCATGCTCTAAGTTCATCCTCCTTGTTCCTAATACTCCTAGCATTGAAACAGACACATTTCAACCCCTTTAACTGGCTACAATTATGTTCTGTCCCCTGCCTGTCCTTCCTCATCAACTCAGAACTCTTAGCATCATGCCCTTGTCCTTCTACCTTAATCCCTGCATTCACATTCTGATTCCCACACCCCCCCCCCCGCCAAACTAGTTTAAACCCTCCCCAACAGCTCTATCAAACCTGAACGCCAGGATATTGGTCCTCCTGGGATTCAAGTGTAACCCGTCCTTTTTGTACAGGTCACACCTACCCCAAAAGAGGTCCCAATGATCCAGAAATCTGAATCCCTGCCCCCTGCTCCAATCCCTCAGCCATGCATTTATCCTCCACCTCATTGTATTCCTATACTCACTGTCACGTGGCACAGGCAGTAATCCTGAGATTACTACCTTTGAGGTCCTGCTTTTCAACTTCCTTCCTAACTCCCTGTAGTCTGATTTCAGGACCTCTTCCCTTTTCCTACCTATGCCATTGGTACCAATATGTACCACAACCTCTGGCTGTTCTCCCTCCCACCGCAGGATATCTTGGACGCGATCAGCAACATCCCGGACCCTGGCACCTGGGAGGCAAACCACCATCCGAGTTTCTTTCCTGCGTCCACAGAATTGCCTGTCTGACCCCCTAACTATAGAATTCCCTATCACTACTGCCTTCCTCTTCCTTTCCCTACCCTTCTGAGCCCCAGGGCCAGACTCTGTGCCAGAGGCACGGCCACTGTCGCTTCCCCCAGGTAGGCTGTCCCCCCTAACAGTACTCAAACAGGAGTACTTATTGTCAAGGGGTACAGCCACAGGGGTACTCTCTAGTACCTGACTCTTCCCCTTCCCTCTCCTGACTGTGACCCATTTCTCTGTCCCCCATGACCCCGGTGTGACCATCTGTCTGTAACTCCTCTCTATCACCTCCTCACTCCTGCAGAACATTAACCATTTTCATGTTGTTATTTATTTTTCATTTAGAGATTCAGCATAGTAACAGTCCCTTCCTGCCCAACAGGCCTGTGCCTCAAAATTACACCCAGATGACCAGTTAACCTACTAACTGGTCCGTCTTTGGACTGTGGGAGGAAACTGGAGCACCTGGAGGGAACCCATGTGGTCACGGGGAGAGATGCACACTGCTTACAGACAGCGGTGGGAGTTAAACCCTGATCGTGCAGCTGGTGCTGTGAGAGTGCTGCACTAACCGTGCCATCCCAAGTGGTTTATTATTATTACCTGTGTCGAGGTACAGGGAAAAGCTGACCTTGCATACCGTCTAGAGCAGGGGTTTTGTGCCATGGACCCCAACCATTAACCGAGGGGTCCATGCATTGAGGCAGAAGAGGATAAAAACAAGAACAGTGTACAGAATAGAGTGCTGCATTTACACAGAGAGTGCAGTGCAGGCACCCATCAAGGTGAAAGGTAAAAAGAGACATGTGTTACCATATAAAAAGTACTCTGCTGTCTTTACCAAAGTGGATGATTTCAGTTTTCCTGAATATGTTCTATATGCCGTGAAATTTGCCGTTCACTTCATCTAATTGTGTCCCTCACTAGCCTTTTGGCATCCGCTCAGCTGACATTGTGCTCCACTGTAATTAGTAATAAGCTTGAAGCTGTTACACTCCCATCCAAATTATTGCTTCAGTTCAAAGTAAGTTTATTATTGAAGTATGTATATGTCACCAAATGGAGCCTATATACTATATATATATATCACCATATATGCTACCCTGAGATTCATTTTCTTGTGGGCATTCACTGTAGGACAAAGAAACACGATACCATCAATGAAAAACTACACAAAGACTGAGAAGCAACCAATGTACAAAAGATGACAAACCGTGCTAATACAAAAACAAGAAATAACAACTTAATAAATAAATAATACTGAGATCATGATTTGTAGAGTCCCTGTGTTCAGTGTTGAGGTGAGTGAAATTTCCCACACTGGTTCAAGAACCCGATGTCTGTTCCTCAACCTGGTGGTGTGAGTCCTAGGGCTCCTGATGGCAGCAGTGTGAAGAGAGCCTGGCCTGGGTGGTGAGGGTCACTAAGATGGATGCTGCCTTCTTGTGACTGCGCTCCCCGTAGATGAACAGTGGAATTCCTAACACTGAGTGTTGTGGCACCTGTAGGTTGCAGTTCCCCTTCCTCAGTAATATCCACAGGCGAGGTCCCAGAGGACTGGTGAGTGGATAACGCTGTACCTCTGTGTAAGTAGGAAACGAGGGAAAACCAGTGAGTCTCATGTCAATTGTATGGAAACTGCTGGAGAAATACTTTGGGGTAGGATATATGAGCATTTGGACACACGTGGTCTAATTAGGGGGAGCCAGCATGGCTTTGTGCATGGCAGGTTGTGCCTTACCAACTTGACTGAGTTTTTTGTCGAGGTGACAAGAGAGATTGATGGGGCAGGGCAGTGGATGTTGTCTACATGGACTTTAGGGAGGTGTTTGACGAAGTCTCTCATAGGAGGCTAATCCAGAAGGTTAAGATCCATGGGATCCATGGTGAATTAGCTGTTTGGATTCAGAACTGACTTGCACACAGAAGACAGAGGGACGTGTTCGGGCTGGAGGTCTGTAATTAGCGGTGTTCCACAGGGATCTTGCTCACACCTCAGCTGTTTGTGATGTATATCAATGACCTGGATGAAAATGTAGATGGGTAGCTTAGGAAGTTTGTGGATGATACTGAGATTGATGGAGTTGTGGATAGTGTAAAAGACCGGCAAAGAATACAGCGCAGTATCGATCAGTTACAGATATGGGCAGAGAAATGGACAGACAGACAGACAGACAGACATACTTTATGTGGTGAACTACATATACCCGTCTGGACACGCCCCCCCTGCTGACTGCTCCTGTGGCTCCTCCCACAGACCCCTGTATAAAGGCGATTGGAGGCACTGCTCCTCCCTCAGTCTCCAGGATGTTGTGTGATGGTCTCTTGCTGCTGACAGTGCTTTCTTCCAGCTAATAAAAGCCTATCTCTCACCTCACGTCTCCGAGAGTTATTGATGGCGCATCACTTTATTGATCCCGAGGTAAATGGCAGATGGAGTTTAACCCAGATAAATGAGAGATGTTGCTCCTTCATGGGCAAATGCAAGGAGACGGTACACTATGATGGGCAAGGCCCTTAACAGTGTTGCAGAGCAGAGAGATCTTGGAATCCAAGTTCATAGCTGCTTGAGAGTGACTATGCAGGACAATAAGGTGGTTAAGAAGGCTTATGGAATGCTTTCTTTTATTAGACAAGGCATTGAGTTCAAAGGTCAAGTCGTTATGTAGCAACTTTATAAAACTCTGGTTAGGCCACATCTGGGAGTATTGAATACAGTTCTGGTCACCCCACTATAGGAAGGATGCTGAGGCTTTGGAGAGGGTGCAGAGGTGGTTTACCAGGATGCTGCCTGGTTTAGAGGGCGTGTGCTATAATGAGAGGCTGGATGAACTTGGGTCATTTTCTCTGGAGCGCCAAAGGCTGAGGGGAGATTCGACAAGATTATGAGAGGCATTGATAGAGTGGACAGAGTATGCTTCTTAGGGTAGAAATGCCTAATACCAGAGGGCATGCATTATAGGTGAGGGGTAAGATTTTTACTCAGAGAGTGGTGAATGCCTGGAATGTGCTGCCCGGTACGGTGATAGAGGCAAATACATTGGAGGCTTTTAAGAGATGTTGGATAGGCACTTGGATGTGAGGAGGGTGGAGGGACATGGACATGGAGGGACTAGTGTTTGGGTGTTTTAGATTTGCTCTTTAGCTGGTTCAGCACAACATTGTGGGCTGAATGGCCTGTTCCTGTGCTGTACTCTTCTCTGTTGTATGTTTTATGTTCTATATTTTCTGTCCATTAATCAACCTAACCCCATCACTCCAGTATATTACCCAATGATATATGTTGAAATTTTCTTTAATAATCTCGTGTGACACTTTATCAAAAGCCTCATAAGAAATCCAATTACCTCAATCATTTTCAATCATTTTCATTTTGTGTCTGTTGCAGCTGCAGATTTTCTCTTGTTTGTGACCTCAATCATTTTACCTATTCTGCTAATTGGTGTTTCTCAATGTGGAAATGCATTTGTCAGATATGCTTTCTCTTTCATAAATCAGTGCTTAGTGAAGCGAAGAGCTGGGAAGTTGATTGGTGCCAAGGTACAGGGCTGGGGAAGGGCGAGTCTGGTTGGAGAGGACAGAAGGCCACGGAAGAAAGGAAAGGGAGGAGGAGCACCAGAGGGAGGGGATGGGCAGGCAAGGAGATAAGGTGAGAGAGGGAAAAGGGGATGGGGAATGGTGAAGGGAGGTCAGGTTGGGGGAGGACATCACTGGAAGTTCAGGAAATCGATGTTCAGGCCATCAGGATGGAGGCTACCCAGACGGAATATAAGGTGTTGTTCCTCCAACCTGAGTGTAGACTCAATGTGACAGTAGAGGATGCCATGGACTGACATATCAGAAGGGGAATGGGAAATGGAATTAAAATGGAGATCCTTTTTATGGCAGATGGAGCATAGGTGCTCGGCAAAACAGTTTCCCCATCTAAGTCAGGAGGCCACACCGGGAGCAACGCATACAGGGGATGACCCCAACAGGACCTCCACCTGGAAGGATTGTTTGGGTCCCTGAATGATAGTGAGGGAGGAGGTGTAGCACTTGATCCGCTTGCAAGGATAAGTGCCAAGAGGGAGGCACAAATGGACAAGGGACTCACGTAGGAAACAATCCCTGCACAAAGCTGAAAGCAGGGGGGAGGGAAAGATCTGCCAAATCCCATTGGAAGCGGCAGAAGTTAGGGAGAATTATGTGCTGGATGCAGAAGCTGGTGGAAGGTCGGTGAGGACAAGAGGGACCCTATCCCTGGGAAGATGAGGTGAGAGCAGATGTACATGAAATGGAAGAGATGCGGCTGAGGGCACCATTGATGGTGGAGGAAGAGAAGTCCCTTTCTGTAAAGAAGGAGGGTATCTCCTTAGTTCTGGAATGAAAAGCCTCATTCTGAGAGCAGATGCGGCAGGAACAGAGGAATTGAGAGAAGGGGATGACATATTTACAAGTAACAGGGTGGGAAGAGGTATAGTCCAGGTAGCTGTGAGAGGCAGTGGGTTTATCATAGACAGTAGATAAGTTGTCTCCAGACACAGAGACAGAGAGCTTGAGAAAGGGGAGTGGAGTGTCGGGAATGGACCAGGTAACTTTGCTGGCAGGGTGGAAGTTGGAGGCAAAGTTGATGAGCTCTGCATGGGTGCAGGAAGCAGCACATTGATGTAGCATAGGAAAAGTGCGGGACGCTCCCCAGTGTAGGCTTGGAACATAGACTGTTCCATGTAACGGACAAAAAGACAGGTATAGCTGGGGCACATGCAGTGAGACCACACTCAGGTTGGAGGAGCAACATCTTATATTCCATCTGGGTAGCCTCCAACCTGATGACATGAACATCGATTTCTCAAACTTCCAGTAATGCCCCTCACCCCTCCCCTTCACCATTCCCATTTCCCTCTCTCGCCTTAATTCCTTGCCTGCCCATCATCTCCCTCTGATGCTCCTCTCCCTTTTCTTTCTTCCAAGCCTTCTGTCCTCTCCTTTCAGATTCCTCCTTCTCCAGCCCTGAATTTCTTTCACCAATCAACTTCCTGGCTCTTTACTTCACCCCTCCCAGTTTCACCTACCACCTTATGTTTCTTCCTCCCATTTTGACTCCTCATTTTTTTTTCTCCAGTCCTGCCGAAGGGTCTCGGCCCAAGATGTCGACTATCCACAGACGCTGCCTGGCCTGCTGGGTTCCTCCAGCTTTCTGTGTGTGCGGCTGATTAGATATTTGCATTAATGAGCAGGTGTGAAGGTGTACCTAACAAACTACACCTGAGTGTAGATATTAATGTTGGAAAACCACAAAACTGAAGGTTAAAGTCACTGACAATAGAAGTGCCTCCGGGAAATGGCATTCCGAAAAAACAACTTTTCAACTGACATTGTTTCTTTTGAATAGAAGAGTTTTAAATGCCTTGCTGAGGAGTCTGGTAGCAATGGGAACAAGGCTGCTTTTGTTTTACCCTTCTCTTGCTGCTACAATAAACAGAATTGCTGAGGCTCTGGTGGAATAACTATGGAAATCCTCATGGTTTCCACATAGCTAACAACCATGATTTACAGAGCATAGTTAATTGTTCTGTATGGGTGTGCAATTCACTGCCGTGGAATGTACGGCCCTCCATTGGCTGAGGTCGACCATGGATGCTGCATCCCAGCTGGTATGCAAGCCTGGGCAGTACGACATGGAGAGCAGGCTCCCCTCTCTCCACGCTACTGATGAATGCTAAGGAACGGCAGAGACCAATGCAGTTTGGCACCAGCGGTGTCGCAGGAGTTGCCAGTCAGCGTTGAACTTAACATTGAACTGCCTTAGGGACAGAAGCTCTGGACTTTCCCCTCGGGGTTTGCTCCCAAAGCTTTCCCCACGTGTGGGTTAGGCCGCAAGGCAGCAGAGGTTTGAAATCAGAGTCCTCCTTCTCCGAGATGAGCTGCCAACCATGGCTGATGAGCTCCATCTGCCCAAATCTGTGAAACTAACTTTTTTTATTATAATGGTTTATCCTTGATTTTGCCTACATGTGAATAAAACCTGAACTCATGGTGTTCTAGTAAAAATTCACAAGCAGATCTTTAGAAAAATTAAACATTGTCTTGGTGGCAGAAGCAGATACATTAGAGACTTTTAAGAAGCAGACAGGCACATGAATGTGAAGAAAATGGACACTGTGCATACAGAAGGGATTAGTTTAGTTGACCATTTGATTACTAATTTAATTGGTTCGGCATAGCAGGCCAAAAAGCTGTTCCTTTGCTGTATTATTAGATGGTTCCAGACAATTCATGAAACTACTTCTTTCACTTTGTTTTCTTTCAAATGTGATTGAGCTTCCGTTGGGACCTGTAACTTACATTTTGGTGGTGTGTTTTCAGGCCGATTGAGTTATTTGTCACTTTGCTGTCTCTGAGAGGGGTCGATGAGGTTTTGAACGAAGCATGCAGACCATGATCAACTCCGTTTCTCACCGACTCAAGCATTGAGGAAGAATGGAATCATCGAGGAGTGAGCGGAAGTTGAGTGGACGTTCAGTGTCGTCTACCAGCTGCCACCGGAGGAAGGTGTCAGCATTGGATGGTCTCCCTCTCCCTCTAACTCGATGCTGCGGAGGATGGTGCTGGAGTCCTGGGTCTTGGGCAGCGGTTTGTGGAATGGACTCTGTAGTTCACGTTATGATGTGTTTCTGGTTCCTGGTCACTCCTTTCTCTGTTGCTGTTGGGTGACTTTGATTGGGATGGCCTACAGATAATGATACAGAGCTGGATTGAACTGAACTGAATTTGCCTGGACTCTTTTGATTTTGGGTTTTATATTCTGTGTTTCTTGCTCCTGTTTTTTGCCATTTGCGCAATTTGTTTTTATTTGTGCTTGGAGGGCGGTGGGGTATGATGGTTGTTGATTTTCTTTGAACGGGCTCCATGGTTTTCTTTGTTTTCTGACTGTCTGTGGGAAGGTGGCGAATCTCAGGGTTTCTGCAGAGAGTGGTGCGGACAGCCCAGCGCATCTGTAGTTGTGAACTTCCCATGATTCAGGACACTTACAAAGACAGCTATGAAAAATGGGCCCGAAAGATCATTGGGGACCCGAGTCACCCCAACCACAATCTATTCCAGCTGCTACCATCTGGGAAATGGTACCACAGCATAAAAGCCAGGACCAACAGGCTCTGGGACAGCTTAATCAGACAAATTAACTAACACTGATATGAGTGTATTTCTATGTCACATTGACTTCTATTTATTATAAATTACCATGATTGCACATTTAGGTGGAGATGTAACATAAAGATTTTTACTCCTCATTATGTGAAGGATGTAAGAAATAAAGTCAATTCATTCATACGAATACTGCTTTCATACTTAGATAATAAATGTACTTTGAATCTTTGATGCTCTATGTTAAGCCCCAGGGCTCTACTGCCCAAGCTCTCTCCAACAGTGAGGGGGGGTGAGGTATAACTTGTAACTAGGTCACAAGCAAGAGAGAGTCTGCAGATGCTGGAAATCGGAACCACACACACAAAATGCTGGAAGAACTCAGCAGGCCAGGCAGTATCTATGGAAAAAAGTACAGTTGACGTTTCGGGCTGAAATTAGGTGATAATTGTCTGTTTAAAACAAAGTGCAGATTTTGCTGACCAATGTTGGCTGTTCTGAACAGAGCTACTGACATTTACCATCGACTCTGGAACCTTTATACGAGCATAGGTGAGCAAGGGAGCTTCAGACATGGAACCAAGACTTTTGTTTGATTTCTGTTGGAAAGGGGTGCAGCAGAATGGTTCAGAATTTACGATTTTTTAAATATCGTTTTTCAGTACACAGGTGTAAAGGAGAATTCAAAAATTGTTACTCCAGATCTGATGCTTTATCAATAGGATAAAGAACACAATAATAAATAAAAACACCAATAAACATACAGTACTATATATAGCCAGGAAGCCTAAGACTTTTGCACAGTACTGTAGTAATTTTATGTATTGCACTGTACTGCTGCCACATAACAAACATTTTTCATGACATATGTGAGTGATGATAAACTGATTCTAATATGGGTCTCTAAATGAAATACCCTACAGTATTGGCAGTAAAAATCTTAATCTTAACCATATTCTCCCGTCCACCAAAAATAGTCATGTCTTCATGACTTTCAAATTTATCAAACTATTATTAATGACACAGTGTTCAAATAAATTTTGTGATTTCAGGACCCCCAATCCATTTGTAAATGGCAGTAATATATCTCACTATGGGAGTAGACGCAACACGCTGTTTCCCTGGTGTGTTATATGCCAGCCTATCTGGGGGGTTTCTGATGCTCTGAGGCCTCATTATCTTATCTTCAGCTTCTCCAGGTTCAACCACTCCTTCTGACCCTTTTTGTCTACCAGAGGTTGCCTCCCCATATCTACGACTCGTACCTGCTGGCACCTCAGGTCCCCTCTCCATGACCGAACTCAGCTTCCTACAGTTTAAGCAGGTGCTGTTGAACATCTTCAACCTCTGCTGGTGCTAACTAGTGAGACCTCTCTCGGAAATGGGTGTCCTCAGTCACATTAATAGTGTGGCATGTGCATTTGGAGCAAGCAATATTGGGCTTGCCAGTAGAGAGGCACCTTTGCATTCCAAAATCTTCTCAGTTAATCTCCTTTTCCATTCCTCAGGCATTGGTGAGTCACCCAAGATGCATGACTTTGATGTTGACTTCCTCTATCCAGGAGGCTCTTTCTCTTCCGTTTCTGTTGAAAAACAGACACTACTGTCACAGGAGGAAGAGGGGCCATTGACACCCCATGTCTGAGGGTAACATTTCTTCCTGAAGAGTTCGTGCTAATCACTGTCATCACATTTGTGTAGACAACTGAAGATTTCTATAAATCAGGTCTCACCAGCACTCCTGCAGATAAGTGTGACTTTTCTTCTAGGCTATCTGGAGTGTTGGGCATTCTGACAAATTTGGGGGTTGCTCCTCCAGGACATAACATGACTGTGTATGACTGGGTGCACCAAACAGTCCTTCATTTCTGCTCATCATCCTGCCCAAGAGGAACTTGCACCTCCTCAAATGCAGCTCTGAACACCAGGCGAATGAATGAGAGGTTCTCTTGTGGGTCATTCAGATATGTAGAGCAATCACGTCATATGACAGCACAACTTGCTCCATTCGCAAGCAATTTCTTTCAGACAGCTGAATGCAGCAGTTTCTCCAACCTGAAAATGTAGACAGACAACTTCTGTTCTTCCTCCTGGAATGTGTGCCTAAACTTCATTATCAGATCAGCTGCACTTTCAGCAGTGCCAGAAGCTTCTTCTAGAGCCTGCAGGCAATTAGCTGACATGGCTAATGGGTTTTCTGCCTTTAGGAACCTCACTATATCAGCCGATCTACCAGTCTCGTTTATTTTCACATTACCTGAGCACTGCCATTCATCCAGTAACTGAGATGACTGCAGAGCCCAACATATTCTTCTTCCTCCTCAGGAGTGAGCTTGACTTCTGAGCCTGCAATAACTTCGTCTGTCCGCAGATGCATGTTTGTGTTTAACAACCAGTGATGTAATTGCCAAAAAGAGCTCAGAGTTTTGAATCAACTGCTGAAGGATGCTTTAGACCTTTCACATCAAGCAACTCTTTTCCCTCACTTTGCAGAAACGAGAACAACATGTCTTTAAGGTCTTCACCCTCAGCTACATGGACTAAAAATATGGACTGCCCACGGCTCCCTCTCCAGGGTCTTCTGACCTATCACACAGTGCAACTTCAGTCACGTCGCTGCTAGTCTGGACTAAAATGACATCCTTACAAGCCATTTGGTCAAAACGCTGTTCAATGAGCAAAACTTTTACAGAACTCAGCACTCTGAATAACAGCTCATTGGGAATTCGGACATCCATCCTGCTCAAAATACAAGCATTATTTGTGGATAATCTCTTTGAAATGCACCAAAGCTTATTCCCTACAGCATCCATAATGAAGTACCATAGTCACTTTCCTTGACACTAGTTTAAACACATGAACCAGTTAATCAATTCTTATCAGCAATCACACAGCATTCTGTGAATTCTCAGACAACAGCCCCCGCAATTGTAACCCCCCCCACCCCCCCAGCAGGCTTGTATGCAAACGTGGTTCGTTAGCTGGCTCCTCAAACAGCCCCATGGCTCAGCAGCAAGAAGATCACCTTTCATAAGCAATAGGTGTCTACAATCCGGGGTTCAGCGTGATGTTCCGATTAAAGGAACACTGATTTGAGTGAATGCTGTATAAATACTGCCCTTCCACAGTGGTCAGTCGGCAAGAAATAACAGATCGTACATCACACAAAATCATAAATATTCATTTCTCTCTCTCTCTCTACTTTTTGTAATTGTTCTTTCTTATCAGTTTTATGTCTTTTTGATGGCACTTATTGGAATACTGTATTGTGGAGGTATGGTTTTGTGTACAACATCAAGTTCAGGAACAGTTATTATACTTCAACCATCAGGCTCCTGAACCACAGGGGATAACTTCACTCAAATTCACTCGCCCCATCACTGAACTGTTACCTCAACCTATGGACTCACTTCTAAGCACCCCACAACTCATGTTCTCAATATTTATTGTTTATTTGTTTACTTATTTTTATTGTTTTTCTTTTTTTGGTGTTTTCACACTTTGCTCTCCTTTGCACATTGGTTCTATATCCGTCTCTCTCTGATGGAGATTTCCATTGAACAAGTGTGACAGTGGAAAAGTGTGTATGGAACTGGAGGAAATAGCAGAGGTACTTAATGAATACTTTACTTCAGTATTCACAATGGAAAAGAATCTTACAGTGGACTGAAAAGCTTGAGCATGTAAATATTAAGAAAGAGGATGTGCTGGAGTTTTTGGAAAGCATCAAGTTGGATAAGTCGCAAACTCAAGGAAATTTGCAGATGCTGGAAATTCAAGCAACACACACAAAATGCTGGTGGAACACAGCAGGCCAGGCAGCATCTGTAGGGAGAAGTACAGTCGAGGTTTCGGGACGAGACCCTTTGTCAGGATTAACTGAAAGAAAAGATAGGTAAGAGATTTGAAAGTAGGAGGGGGAGGGGGAAATCTGAAATGATAGGAGAAGACCGGAGGGGGAAGAGATGAAGCTAAGAGCTGGAAAGGTGATTGGCAAAAGGGATACAGGGCTGGAGAAGGGAAAGGATCATGGGACGGGAGGCCTCGGGAGAAAGAAAGGGGGAAGGGAGCACCAGAGGGAGATGGAGAACAGGCAAGGAGTGATTGTGAGAGTAGAAGAGAGAGAAAAAAAGGGGGAATAAATAAATAAATAAGGGATGAGGTAAGAAGCGGAGGAGAGGCATTAATGGAAGTTAGAGAAATCAATGTTCATGCCATCAGGTTGGAGGCTACCCAGACGGAGTATAAGGTGTTGTTCCTCCAACCTGAGTGTGGCTTCATCTTGACAGTAGAGGAGGCCATGGATAGACATATCAGAACGGGAATGGGACGTGGAATTAAAATGTGTGGCCACTGGGAGATCCTGAGGAAGATCCTAAGGGTGCCCCTCTCTCCTGAGGCTGTGCCCTCTTGTCCTAGACTCTCTCACAATGGGAAGCATCCTTTCCACATCCATTCTGTCTAGGCCTTTCAACATTCGAAAGGTTTCAATGCGTTCTCCCCTCATCCATTTGAATTCCGGTGAGTACAGACCCAGTTCCTTGTATGATAACCCTTTCATTCCTAGAATCATCCTTGTTAACCTCCTCTGGACCCTCTCCAATGCCAGCACATCTTTTCTAAGATGAAGGGACCAAGACTGTTCACATTATTCAAGGTGAGGCTTCACCAGTGCTTTTAAAGCCTCAGCATCACATCCTTGCTCTTGTATTCAAGACCTCTTGAAATGAATGCTAACATGGCGTTTGTCTTCCTCACCACTGACTCAATCTGCAAGTTAACATTTAGGGTGTTCAGCACGAGGACTCCCAAGTCCCTTTGTATCTCAGATTTTTGGATTTTCTCCCCAAAATTCATTGAAAGTGGTGTCATGGGTTGATAGGTTCATAAAGAAAACTTTTGGCCCATTGCCTTCATAAATCACTGTACTGTGTAAGGGGGATGGGATGTTATGCCGAAGTTGTATAGGATATTAGTGAGGCCTAATTTGGAGTGTTGTGTGTAGTTTTGGTCACCTATCTACAGGAAAGATGTAAACAAGTTTGAAAGAATGCAAAGAAAATTTACAAGGTTGCTGTTGAGTCTGGAGGACCTGAATTATAAGGAAAGATTGAACAGGTTAGGACTTCATTGCTTGGAATGTAGAAGATTGAGGGGAAATACAAAATTGTGAGGGGTATAGATAGGGTAAATGCAAGGAGACATTTTCACTGATGTTGGGTGGGCCTACAACTAGAGGTCATGGGTTAAGGGTGAAAAATGAAAAACTAAAGGGGAACATGAGGGGCAACTTCTTCACTCATAGGGTCGTGAGTGTGTTGAATGAGCTGCCAGTGGAAGTGGTCTATTCAAGCTGGATTTTAACATTTAAGAGAAGTTTGGATAGGTATGTAGATGGGAGAGGAGAGGAGAGGATGGGTACATGGATGGGAGAGAAGTTTGGATAGGTATATCCAAACCTATAGGTATATAGGTATATCCAAACAGGATATACCTATATACCTATATAGGATATACACAGGATATATAGGATATCCTACAAATAGGATATACCTATATAGGTATATCCACAGGCATATAGGTATATCCAAACCTATAGGTATATAGGTATATCCGAGGAAAGTTGATGAGGGTAACGCAGTGGATGTTGTCTATATGGACTTCAGTAAGGCCTTTGACAAGGTTTCTCATGGAAAGTTAGTTAGGAAGGTTCAATCATTAGGTAGTAATATTGAAATGTATTAATGTAAATTAAAGTCCTGACAAAGGGTCTCGACCTGAAACGTTGACTGCTCATTTCAACGGATGCTGCTCGACCTGCTGAGTTCATCCAGCATTTTTGTACTGGGTCCAATGCTGTTTGTCATATACATTAATGATCTGGATGATGGGGTGGTAAATTGGATTAGTAAGTATGCAGATGATACTAAGGTAGGTGGCGTTGTGGATAATGAAGTAGGTTTTCAAAGTTTGCAGAGAGATTTAGGCCAGTTAGAAGAGTGGGCTGAATGATGGCAGATGAAGTTTAATGCTGATAAGTGTGAGGTGCTACATTTTGTTAGGAATAATCTAAATAGGACATACATGGTAAATGGTAGGGCATTGAAGAATGCAGTAGAACAGAGTTATCTAGGAATAATAGTGCATAGTTCCCTGACGGTGGAATCTCATGTTGATAGAATGGTGAAGAAAGCTTTTGGTATGCTGGCCTTTATAAATCAGAGCATTGAGTATAGGAGTTGGGATGTAATGTTAAAATTGTACAAGGCATTGGTAAGGCCGAATTTGGAGTATTGTGTACAGTTCTGGTCACTGAATTATAGGAAAGATGTCAACAAAATAGAGAGAGTACGGAGAAGATTTACTAGAATGTTACCTGGGTTTCAGCACCTAAGTTACAGGGAAAGGTTGAACAAGTTGGGTCTTTATTCTTTGGAGTGTAGAAGGTTGAGGGGGACTTGATAGAGGTATTTAAAATTATGAGGGGGAGAGATAGAGTTGACGTGGATAGGCTTTTTCCATTGAGAGTAGGGGAGATTCAAACAAGAGGACATGATTTGAGAGTTAGGGGGCAAAAGTTTAAGGGTAACACGAGGGGGAATTTCTTTACTCAGAGTGGTAGCTGTGTGGAACGAGCTTCCAGTTGAAGTGGTAGAGGCAGGTTCGGTATTGTCATTTAAAGTAAAATTGGACAGGTATATGGACAGGAAAGGAATGAGGGTTATGGGCTGAGTGTGGGCCAGTGGGACTAGGTGAGAGTAAGCAATCAGCACGGACTAGAAGGGCCGAGATGGCCTGTTTCCGTGCTGTAATTGGTATATGATTATATGGATGGGAGAGGTGTGGAAGGTCCGGGTGCAGGTTGATGAGTAAGATGGTAAGGTGGTTCTGCACGGACTAGATGGACTGAAGGGCTTGTTTCTGTGCTACAGTGCCCTTCTATGACAATAGAACCCATTAAAAAGACTGTTGAACACCCAATATGCAGGAATAAACTGTGCAAACAGCAAAAACAAACAACGGAAGTTGATGCAAGTGACTCCACAGCCGAGAAGTGAGTCGTCACTGTGGCCTGTTAGTTGTAGGCTCAGCCTAATCCAGTGCAGAGATGAGTAAACCTCACCAACCAGAGAGGTGAACCAGCCCGCTCTTCACCTCCAGCCCCGACTCCCTGGCCCAGCTCTTAAATCATCCAAACTTTGCATCGTTCCTTGCTCTCAGACTCGGGCTAATACATTTATTTTGAACTTCGAGAAGTTGCATTATGGTAGCTCGTACACAAGTCAAGTAACCATAAATTGTAACCTGGGGGAAGTCTACGTTACAATGCTGTATAAAAATATAACCAGTTACTGTCCCTCAGGCTAAGAACCTTTCACTCCAGACCTCTTGTTGTCTTTTTTCCTTTTGAAAATGTCAACACTTACTGGAGGGTTTCTCATGCTGTTTGCTATCTGGGATCAAACGTCTCCATGAATAAGCCCAGGCACTCGAGAGCTAGAAACCAATTGAACTGTAAAGAGCAGAAGCAGTTTGTCAAAGTCTCCCAAGATAAACCAGTAGGTAGCCTCAGCATCTCAAATTTATCCTGAAATATACATTCAAGGAAGATGCCATTCAGCAAACCACTGGGGACAAAGATGAATAACGAATTACCCCTGGAGACCAATGAAGAACAAACAATTATGACAGATGCTTCTCTTACCTTCCAATCACTTCTCAGAAGACACATTACTTGCGAAGCATGAATACCTTAGAGAGACTTGCTGACAGATCAGGAGTTTTGTTGCAGTTATGCATCAGCAGTTTGACGGAAATGAATTCTAGATTCATCATACATTCAGAAGTAATTTAGTGCATTCTATTTCAAATGACAATGCTGAGAGTTTTAAAACTGGTATCCACTTAACTGATCACCTACTGCCCATTATGTTGCTGGAGTTTAGGCAACAATGAAGGTTCTCCCTCTCTGTCCATGGCCACGCAGATGTAGAAGGATTCTTTCTCACTCCTTCTGTAATAGATTTGTTTTACCAGTCAGGGTTGTTAGCCCTGCTCTGAACCTCCAACCTAAAGGACTGGTGGACCATTCTTAGTCTGGTCTCTACCCTTTGACCTATTTGGTATGGGTGACCCTACCAAGAGCCAAAACATAAAGCCCTGACTCCAGTCAACACAGCTCTCCAGGTCACTGAAGCACACAAGCCTCCAAACCATGACAAGATCGTGGTCCTCTTGGAGGCTTAACTGATCGGTAGTCACTCAAAGCATGAACAAGGATGATATTTAGAACAGTAGACCGCATTACAGGCCCTTTGGCCGATCATGTTGTGCCAATTGATATAAACCTACTTCACCATCAATCTGCCCTTCCCTGCTAGAGTCCGTAAGCCTCCAGCTCTCCTCTGACAATATGCCTATCTAAGAGTCTCTTAATTTTCCCCTTTGTATCCTGATTGCAACATATAAGATTATTAAGGGATTGGACAAGATAGAAGCAGGAAATATGTTCCAGATGCTGGGAGAGTCCAGTACCAGAGGGCATGGTTTGAGAATAAGGGGTAGGTCATTTAGGACAGAGTTAAGGAAAAACTTCTTCTCCCAGAGAGTTGTGGGGGTGTGGAATGCACTGCCTCAGAAGGCAGTGGAGGCCAATTCTCTGGATGCTTTCAAGAAGGAGCTAGATAGGTATCTTATGGATAGGGGAATCAAGGGATATGGGGACAAGGCAGGAACCAGGTATTGATAGTAGATGATCAGCCATGATCTCAAAATGGCGGTGCAGGTTCGAAGGGCCGAATGGTCTACTTCTGCACCTATTGTCTATTGTCTATTGTATCGGCCTCTACCACCTGCCGGCACCCACCACTCTGTGTAAAAAACCTACCTCTGACATCTCGACTAAACCTTCTTCCACTCGTCTTAATGGATATTTAAAGTTCAAAGTAAATTTGTTATCAAAGTACATGCATGTTATCATATATGACCCTGAAATTCATTTCTCAAAGGTTTCAAAGGTACATTTAATGTCAGAGAAATGTACTGTATACAATATTCATCTTGAAATGCTTTTTCTTCGCAACCATCCACAAAAACAGAGGAATGTCCCCAAAGAATGAATGATAGTTAAGTGTTAGCACCCCAAAGTCCCCCCAGCTCCCCTCCCTCCCGCGCGTAAGCACCAGCAATCAACAATCTCCCCTCCTCCCACCGGCAAAAAAAAGCATCGGCTCCCACCACCGAGCACTCGAGTGTGGCAGAGCAACAGGAGAGACACAGACTCGCAGTAATCCAGAGACTGCTCGTTCACCCAGCATTCGATGTATCACAGGCTCTCTCTCTCCCTAATGAGAGAGAAAGAGGTGTTACTGTTTCACAGCGAGAGGGGAGACATAACAAACAACCCACTGGTTTACAATGTTAAAAGTCCATTGCGTCGCTTTTTCCGAGCTCTGTGCCCAAAGATCTCGGGTCTCTGGGCACACAGCCTTAGATCTTCCATCTCCCACGACACACCGGTCTTCTGCTCGGACACTGACCTCCAATCCCCCCGTTTCCAGAGCCATGAAAACTCGAAGGTGAGTGGAGCTCTCAGGCTGAGTCCTTGGCGTGCCAAACAACGGCCAGACGTGAAACCTCGAGTGCGAGTCCCATTCCCGCAAAGAGCTGTAGTCAGCATGAACCTCCAGATCAGGGTCTTCAAAATAACTCTGAAAGGGAAAAAATAGAGATATTAAAGATGGAAATAGAGCTGTTTCTGAAGACGCAAGCAAAGGAGTCGCCATTAACCCTCCTAAGCTCCGCCTTCTCGCGGGCATACTCTACATATCTATAGAATAATAACCATAACAGAATCAACGAAAGGTCAGGGCATTCAACCAGAGTGCAGAAGACAACAAAATATACAAATACACAAAGAAATAATAATACATAAATAAGCAATAAATATTAAGAACATGAGATGAAGAGTCCTTGCAATTGAGTCCATTGGTTGTGGGAACATTTCAATGATGGAGCAAGTGAAGTTGAGTGAAGTTATTTCCTTTGGTTCAAAAGCTAAATGGTTGAGGGGTAATAATTGTTCCTGAGCCTGATGGTGTGGGTCCTGAAGCTCTTGCACCTTCTTCCTGAGAGCTGCAGTGAGAAGAGAGCATGTCCTGGGTGATGGGGATCCCTGATGATATATTGCCTTCTTGCTACAGTGCTATGTGTAGATGTGCCTAATGATTGGGAGGGCTTTACCAGTGAGGGTCATATCCTATATTTTTGTAGGATTTCCCATTCAATGGCACTGGTTTTCCCTACCCCAGGCTGTACTGGGGAATAATAAACCTGATTCTAAGAAGAAATTCTCTGGCTCTCCATTTTACCTACGTATCTCTGTCAAATCTCATCCTCCTTCACTCCTAAGTGAAAAGCATTAGCTTGCTCAACCTTTCAATAAGAGACATTCTCTCTAATCAAGGCAGCTTCCTGATAAATCACCTCTGCAGACTCTTTAAAGCTTCTACATCCTCCAGGTGTGGTCAAACCAGAGTTTAATAGAGCTGCAACATAAGAGTTCTTTGAGGATATAATGAGTGCATTGAATAGAGGGGAACATGTGGAAGTTGTAAACTTGGAGTTCCATAAGGCATTCAATAAAGTGCCACATAAAAGACTTATCCATAAGATAAGGATGCATGGAGTTTGAGGAAATGCGAGGGCATCCTTAGGTTAGGGTTGACCCTGGATGTTGCTTCCTAGCTGTCTAGATATGCAAGCATCGCAGGAGTTACCAGTCAGCATTGAACTCAATGTAGGACTGCCTTAGGAACTCCAGCTTGGATTTTTTCTTGGGATTTTTTCCCAAAGCCTTCCCCATGTGTAGGTATAACTGCAAGGCAGTGGAGGTTTGAGATTAGAGTTTGCCTATTCCTAGATGAGCTGCCAACCACGGCTGATAAGCCCTATTTTCCCAAAGCAACTGGTTTTAAAGCGCCAATAACCCACCTTTGCTCCTTCTCGTGTCAGTAGAAATGGTTCCGGCGGGTTAGTAACTAATCCACAAGTGAGGGCCAGGAGCTAGACTTGTTTGTCAGACGCCGTTTGAGATAAACACCATTGGGAGCATTTAGTAGGCAGTGGGAGCTTGTCCCCATTTCCTCCCCACTATAACAACCTTAAGGAACCTGAAGTAATGTATTAGCAAAGGTAGAGGATTGGTTAACCACTAGAAGGCAATGAGTTAGAATAAATGGGTGTTTCTCAGGTTGGCTGTCAGGGGTCGGTGCTGGGCTTGCGACTGTTCACGGTGCACGTTGAGGATCTGGAAAAGGGAACCGAGTGCAGTGTATCTAAGTTTGCTGATGACATTAAACTGAGTGGAAAAGCAAATTGTGCAGATGATGCGGAGAGTCTGCAGAGGGATATAGGTAAGTTAATTGTGCTGTTTCTAATTATCTTCAGATCCAGTATTGAGAGGGGTTTTGGAGTGGGCTGGTGGCATCTAAAACTTTATAGTTACGCTTACCATTTGAAGTTTGAGGAAATTTGCTATGTCATCAGAGACTCCAGAAAATTTCTACAGATGTACCATAGGGAGCATTCTAATTGGCTGCATCACCGTCTGGTATGGAGGGGCCAATGCACAGGATCGGAAAAAGCTGCGGAAGTTGTCAACTCAGCCAGCTCCATCGTGGGCACTGGCCTCCCCGGCATCAAGGACACCTTCATAAGACGATGCCTCAAAAAGGTGTCATTCTTCATGAAGGACCCTTACCACACAGGACAAGTCCTCTTCTCATTATTATCATCAGGGTGGAGGTATAGGGCTCAGTTATTTAGGAACAGTTAATTTCCCTCAGCTATCAGGTTTTTGAACTGGCCATAAACACTACCTCACTATTTTACTCTCTTTTTGCACCATTTCTTTATTTTTTTAATATGCTATTACTGTCATTTACAGTATTTTTATTATTATACTATACTGCTGCCACAAAACACCAAACAGCACGATATTGGTCTGTGATAATAAATCTGACTCTGATGCCATGAGATTCATTGGCCGTAAATGTCAGTGACCAGATGTTCAGGATTTAGTTCCTGCTGCTGTCAGTGAGTTTGTATGTTTACCATTTGAAGTTTGAGGAAATTTGATACGTCACCAGAGACTCCAGCAAATCTCTACAGATATACCATGAAGAACATTCTAACTAAAAGAGAGTTTGTTCGTTTCGGCTGTTACTATGCTAGGTGACAGATTTCAGAGTGGAGGTCAATGTCTCAATACAGAAATCTCCCATATTGTTCCCTGCTAAAGTTCAGGTAAAATAATTGCTTGCTGGTTACCCTGGGAGATGTGTTCCTCTGCTAAAAGCCTCTCCCTTGAGTTTCATCCTCGGCTCTCCACCAATAACTTGCCCTTCATCGTGTGTCCTCTGCTTATTCTATCAGCTCCTGCTTTATTACAAGGACTGTACACAACAATTCATCCATACCTGGGCATCAGCTGGTTGGGGCAGAAGCCTTGGTATATCCAGGGCATCTTCTAAAGGTGGCATCCATTATTAAGGATCCCCATCACCCAAGGCATGCCTGCTTCTCATTGATACCAGTAGGGAGGAGGTACTGGAGCCTGAAGATTCACTCTCAATGTTTCGAGAACAGCTTCTTCCCCTCCATCGTCAGATTTCTGAATGGACAATGAACCCATGAACACTACCTCAGTAGTTTTTTTTCTATTTTTTGCTCTTTTTTTGCACTGCTTATTTAATTTAATTAAATTTCTAATTTTAATTTACAGTTTTATCACTATGTGCTGCACTGACTGCTGCTGCAAAACAACACATTTCATATCACACGTCAGTGATGTCCGAATGAATCCACCAGTCTGCACTCGGTCTGAGTAAACCATAAAAATAAAGCAATTCACATAGTTTTGCTCACTGTTATTGTAGTGGTGCGAGATGCAACTGTTGCTAAGCAATACTGAACTTAGTTTGGACTAAAAGACAGGAATCAATCAAGAAAGCACAACTGATTAGTCTTGCAATATGATAATGAATTCCAAAAGAACCATTATGAGATATACAGTATAGGAGGAAGCTAGAACAAAAGCTGCAGAAAAAAAGCATGAAGGAGGTGTGGGATGGGATGAAGATCATCACCGGATGCGGTGCAAAGCGGGGGGCGAACATAAGTGGAGATGTGGAGAAAGCGAACCAGCTGAACAACTTCTTCAACAGGTTCGACAGCTCAATCTCATCCTCACCGCAGAAATCCACACAAGGCGTACTTCCCTCACAGGAAAATAGCCACTCACAGGAGACCTTGCCCACGCCCAGGATTACGGCTGCACAGGTGGAAGGTCAACTGAGGAAGATCTGTACCAGCAAGGCGGCTGGACCGGATGGAGTTTCCCCACGATTACTGAGGGCCTGTGCGACTGAGCTGGGAGAACCACTACAGCGCATCTTCAACATGAGCCTGGAGCAGAGAAGAGTACCCAGACAGTGGAAAACATCCTGTATTGTCCCGGTACCGAAGAAACCACAACCAAAGGAGTTGAATGACTTCAGACCTGTTGCCTTGACGTCGCACGTGATTAAGACCATGGAGCGGCTGATAATACAGAATCTGAGGCCACAAACCAGGCACGCCCAGGATCCTCTTCAGTTTGCGTATAAGGAGAAGGTGGGAGTGGAGGATGCTATCACGTATTTGCTGCACAAATCACTCTCTCACCTAGATGGGGTCAGTTGTGCTGTGAGGATTACATTCCTTGACTTCTCTAGTGCCTTTAACACCATCCAGCCCAAGATCTTAAGGCACAAGCTAACGGAGATGGGAGTAGACTCTCACATGGTGGATTGGATAGTGGACTACTTGACAGATAGACCTCAGTATGTGCGGTTGGGAGACTGTAGGTCTGACACGGTGGTCAGCAGCACAGGAGCGCCGCAGGGAACCGTACTCTCTCCGGTCCTGTTCACCCTGTACACATCAGACTTCCAATATAACTCGGAGTCCTGCCATGTGCAGAAGTTCGCTGATGACACGGCCATAGTGGGGTGTGTCAGGAATGGACAGGAGGAGGAGTATAGGAAACTGATACAGGACTTTGTGATATGGTGCAACTCAAACTACCTGCGTCTCAATATCACCAAGACCAAGGAGATGGTGGTGGACTTTAGGAGATCTAGGCCTCATATGGAGCCAGTGATCATTAATGGAGAATGTGTGGAGCAGGTTAAGACCTACAAGTATCTGGGAGTACAGTTAGACGAGAAGCTAGACTGGACTGCCAACACAGATGCCTTGTGCAGGAAGGCACAGAGTCGACTGTACTTCCTTAGAAGGTTGGCGTCATTCAACGTCTGTAGTGAGATGCTGAAGATGTTCTATAGGTCAGTTGTGGAGAGCGCCCTCTTCTTTGTGGTGGCATGTTGGGGAGGAAGCATTAAGAAGAGGGACGCCTCACGTCTTAATAAGCTGGTAAGGAAGGCGGGCTCTGTCGTGGGCAAAGTGCTGGAGAGTTTAACATCGGTAGCTGAGCGAAGGGTGCTGAGTAGGCTATGGTCACTTATATTATGGATAACTCTGAACATCCTCTACATAGCACCATCCAGAGACAGAGAAGCAGTTTCAGCGACAGATTACTATCGATGCAATGCTCCTCAGACAGGATGAAGAGGTCAATACTCCCCAATGCCATTAGGCTTTACAATTCTACCGCCAGGACTTAAGAACTTTTTAAAAGCTATTATTAATGCTTTTTGAGATAGTGATTTAGATGCATATCATATTTTTTTTACTGAGTTAAGTATTGTATGTAATTAGTTTTGCTACAACAAGTGTATGGGACATTGGAAAAAAGTTGAATTTCCCCATGGGGATGAATAAAGTATCTATCTATCTATCTATCTATCTATCTATCTATCTATCTATCTATCTATCTATCTATCTATCTATCTATCTATCTATCTATCCTTTGCAAGCAGATCTGTGAAGCCAATCCTTGAAGTCCATTCACAGAAAGATCATTTAGATCAAACAATTAAACAATACAGTCTTTGTACTTTGGAATGCTTGAAGACATTGTCAGGAATGATATCTAGAACACTATAGCTCAGTACAAGAACTTCAGCCCATGATTTTGTGCCAACCTTTTAATCTTTCCCAAGATCAATCTAACTCTTCCCTCCCACATACCCCTCTATATTTCCATCCTCTATGTCCCTATCTAAGATTCTCTTAAATGACTCTAACGTATCTGCCTCTACCACCACCTATGGCAGTGTGTTCCTCACTCCCACATAACCCTCCATTTTTCTTTCATCTTTGTCCCTATCTAATAGTCTCTTAAATGGCCCTAAAGTATCTGCCTCTACCTCCATTACCTATTAACTGCTCTCAGTGGAGTGTGCCTCAAATAGCCTCTGACAACCAAGTCCAGCTCCTGGCCTTCACGTGTGGCTTAGCTACTAAGCCTGGTGGAACTGTTTCTACTGTCAGGAGGTGAGTTACTGGTGTCTTAAAACCAGTCGCTTCAGGCAGATGGGGCTCATCAGCCATGGTTGGCAGCTGATCTAGGAGAAGGAAAGTTCTGATCTCAAACCTCTGCTGCCTTGTGGCTCTACACACTCATGGGGAAGGCTTTGTGAGTAAACCCCAAAGGAAAAATCCAGAGCTGGAGTTCCTATGGCAGTCCTATGTTGAGTTGAACACTGACTGGCAACTCCTGCGATGCTGCTGGTACCAAACTGTATCGGTCTCTGCCATTCCTTTGGGTTGGAGAGGGGGAGCCTGCTACATGGGCAACTGCTTGCCATCCATATCACACCGCCCAGGCTTGTGTATCTAGTCAGCTAGGATGCAATATCCAGGGTCAACCATGACCAACAGAGAACCTCAAGTCTATTAAGTAACCTCTCATATTTTTTGCTTTGAAAATAGAACACAGAACAGTATAGTGTAGGAACGGACACTTCAGCCCACAATGTTGTACTGAACCAATTATTAGTAATAAAATGGCCAGACAACCCAATCCTTTCTGCCTTCACACTGTCCACATCCTTCCATTTCCCTCACATTCAGAATCAGAATCAGGTTTATTATCACCGGCATGTGTCGTAAAATTTGTTAACTTAGCAGCAGCAGTTCAATACAATATATAACCTAGAAGAAGAAGAAGAAGCTAAATAAATAAATAAATCAATTACAGTAAATGTAATTGAATAGATTAAAAATTGTGCAAAAATAGAAATAATATATATATATTAAAAACTGAAGTAGTGTCCAAGGGTTCAATGTCCATTTAGGAATCGGATGACAGAGGGCAAGAAGCTGTTCGTGAATCATTGAGTATGTACCTTCGGGCTTCTGTACCTCCTACCTGATGGTAACAGCGAGAAAAGGGCATGCCCTGGGTGCTGGAGGTCCTTAATAATGGATGCTGCTGTTCTGAGACACCATTCCCTAAAGATATCCTGGGTACTTTGTAGGCTAGTGCCCAAGATGGAGCTGACTAGATTTGCAACCTTCTGCAGCTTCTTTTGGTCCTGTGCAGTAGTGCCCCCACCCACAACCCCCATACAAGACAGCGATGCAGCCCGTCAGAATGCTCTCCATGGTACATCTATAGAAGTTCATGAGTGTTTTTATTGACATACCAAATCTCTACAAACTCTAATGAAGTATATTCACTCTCTTACCTTCTTTATAGCTGCATCGATATGTTGAGACCAGGTTAGTTCCTCAGAGATCTTGACACTCAGAAACTTGAAACTCTAACTCTCTCCATTTCTGAACCCTCTTTGAGGATTGGTATGTGTTCCTTCGTCTTACCCTTCCTGAAGTCCACAATCAGCTCTTTTGTCTTACTGACATTGAATGCCAGGTTGTTCCTGCGACACCACTCCACTAGTTGGCATATCTCACTCCTGTACGTCCTCTTGTCTCCATCACAGATTCTACCAACAATGGTTGTACATGTGCCTATCTAAACATCTTTTAAAATCCCCTGATGTATCTGTCTCTACCAGCACCCCACGCAACACATTCCAGGCACCCACCACTCTCTGTGTATAACATCTCTTTCGAAATGATCCCCTCTCACTTTAAATGCATGCCCTCTGGTATTCGATATTCCAAACCTGGGAAACGATGCTACCTATGCCTGTCATAATCTTATAGACCTCTTTCAGATTTCCACTCAACCTCCGCTGCTCCAGAGTAAAGCATCCTAATTTTGTACAACCTCGTGTTATAGCACATGCTTTGATCAAGATTTACTTTATTTCAAATTACGTCTCATGCCACACAACCTTCCATGATGTTTTTTTGAGGAAACTGCAACAAAGATCTGAATATTTAACATTATGCAGAGATATGAACTCTAGCACAAGTTTACAATATCAGGCGATGTCACGGTTGTTACCGTCAGTGATGATGTTCCAGTCTCACCCCAGAGACCCAAGCAGAAAATAAAGATGACACACTGGGTAGTGTTAAGAGAGTTCTGCACTTTGGAGGTAACTCTATCTTTGGTGACAAATTAAGCTGGTGCTCAATAAATGCTAATAAAGAATGGAAACAATAAATACATTCTAGTTCCTGGATGTCAACATCTCTGAGGATCTATCCTGGGCCCATCATGGGCACTAACGACTCCAGCATGAAGGAAACCTTCAAAAGATGATGTCTTAAAAAGACAGCATCCATTTATAAGGGCCTCCATCACCCAGGACATGCCCTTTCTCATTGCTACAATCAGGAAGGAGGCACAGGAGCCTGAAGACACATCTCAACAATTCAGGAATAGCTTCTTCCCCTCTGCCATCTAATTTCTGAATGGACATTGAACCCATGAACAGAACCTCACTACTTTTTTAATTCTATTTTTGCACTACTTATTTAACTATTTATATATATATATTTACTGTAATTCACAGTTTTTCTCTATTATCATCATCATATATTGCATTGTATTGCTACCGCAAAGTCAACAAATTTCAGTGATGTTAATTATGATTCTGAAATGAGAAAATGAGACAGCTGGACAATCGTTGGAGTCAGATTACTGAATTAACATTTCATTAAATACTAAATTTCTTGGATTACCAATAGCATTATTTGATGCAATTGAATGCCTCACTGGGCTAATCCAGAGCCTTAGGGTTGAGTAAAGGAGATTGTGGACTTGCAGCGAGTTGCACGAGAATGCTAAACGTCTTTTCCACATTGAATTACCTGAGGCTTTGAAGATTGTTTGACGCAATTTCCTGTAGTAGTGGTTGTCTGTTTTGTTTGACAATGACAGGAGTTCTTAAAGTTGCACTGGGGCAGTTCTTCCCTCTCGACCTCAGAAATCTGGGTCCAGTGTCACAAACTGGGATTGTCCTTGGTTGCAATGGATGACCATGACATCTTCTAGACCCTGTCATGTCCTTTGCTCTTCAAAGAGCATTGAAATATCGCTTTTCTAGCCATTGGACCTCACTGTAGATCTCATCTGGCCAGTCCACATTGCTATCTTCATGTACTAGGACAGGCATGTTCCTATGGGTATGAGGCCACTGGCTACCCTCACCTGGTTTAGCTCACCTGAGGAAGCGGTGTACCGGAGTGCAGCCACTGTCACATGCAAGCAGCCACTTGGAGCCACAGATGAGAGGTAAGTGTCTTGGGGAAAGTGACTGTTTCTGAGTCTGGGAGTGGAGGGGTGAGTCAGTGGGTGGAGGTGTTGATCAGCCTCACTGCTTGGGGAAAGTGACTGTTTCTGAGTCTGGGAGTGGAGGGGTGGGTCAGTGGGCGGAGGTGTTGATCAGACTCACTGCTTGGGGAAAGTGACTGTTTCTGAGTCTGGGAGTGGAGGGGTGGGTCAGTGGGTGGAGGTGTTGATCAGCCTCACTGCTTGGGGAAAGTGACTGTTTCTGAGTCTGGGTGTGGAGGGGTGGGTCAGTGGGTGGAGGTGTTGATCAGACTCACTGCTTGGGGAAAGTGACTGTTTCTGAGTCTGAGAGTGGAGGGGTGAGTCAGTGGGTGGAGGTGTTGATCAGACTCACTGCTTGGGGAAAGTGACTGTTTCTGAGTCTGGGAGTGGAGGGGTGGGTCAGTGGGTGGAGGTGTTGATCAGACTCACTGCTTGGGGAAAGTGACTGTTTCTGAGTCTGGGAGTGGAGGGGTGGGTCAGTGGGTGGAGGTGTTGATCAGCCTCACTGCTTGGGGAAAGTGACTGTTTCTGAGTCTGGGAGTGGAGGGGTGGGTCAGTGGGTGGAGGTGTTGATCAGACTCACTGCTTGGGGAAAGTGACTGTTTCTGAGTCTGGGAGTGGAGGGGTGGGTCAGTGGGTGGAGGTGTTGATCAGCCTCACTGCTTGGGGAAAGTGACTGTTTCTGAGTCTGGGAGTGGAGGGGTGGGTCAGTGGTTGGAGGTGTTGATCAGACTCACTGCTTGGGGAAAGTGACTGTTTCTGAGTCTGGGAGTGGAGGGGTGGGTCAGTGGGTGGAGGTGTTGATCAGCCTCACTGCTTGGGGAAAGTGACTGTTTCTGAGTCTGGGAGTGGAGGGGTGGGTCAGTGGGTAGAGGTGTTGATCAGACTCACTGCTTGGGGAAAGTGACTGTTTCTGAGTCTGGGAGTGGAGGGGTGGGTCAGTGGGTGGAGGTGTTGATCAGCCTCACTGCTTGGGGAAAGTGACCGTTTTGAGTCTGGGAGTGGAGGGGTGGGTCAGTGGGTGGAGGTGTTGATCAGCCTCACTGCTTGGGGAAAGTGACTGTTTCTGAGTCTGGGAGTGGTGGGGTGGGTTAGTGGGTGGAGGTGTTGATCAGCCTCACTGCTTGGGGAAAGTGACTGTTTCTGAGTCTGGGAGTGAAGGGGTGGGTCAGTGGGTGGAGGTGTTGATCAGACTCACTGCTTGGGGAAAGTGACTGTTCCTGAGTCTGGGAGTGGAGGGGTGGGTCAGTGGGTGGAGGTGTTGATCAGCCTCACTGCTTGGGGAAAGTGACTGTTTCTGAGTCTGGGAGTGGAGGGGTGGGTCAGCGGGTGGAGGTGTTGATCAGACTCACTGCTTGGGGAAAGTGACTGTTTCTGAGTCTGGGAGAGGAGGGGTGGGTCAGTGGGTGGAGGTGTTGATCAGACTCACTGCTTGGGGAAAGTGACTGTTTCTGAGTCTGGGAGTGGAGGGGTGGGTCAGTGGGTGGAGGTGTTGATCAGACTCACTGCTTGGGGAAAGTGACTGTTTCTGAGTCTGGGAGTGGAGGGGTGGGTTAGTGGGTGGAGGTGTCGATCAGATTCACTGCTTGGGGAAAGTGACTGTTTCTGAGTCTGGGAGTGGAGGGGTGGGTGAGTGGGTGGAGGTGTTGATCAGCCTCACTGCTTGGGGAAAGTGACTGTTTCTGAGTCTGGGAGTGGAGGGGTGGGTGAGTGGGTGGAGGTGTTGATCAGCCTCACTGCTTGGGGAAAGTGACTGTTTCTGAGTCTGGGAGTGGAGGGGTGGGTCAGTGGGTGGAGGTGTTGATCAGACTCACTGCTTGGGGAAAGTGACTGTTTCTGAGTCTGGGAGTGGAGGGGTGGGTCAGTGGGTGGAGGTGTTGATCAGCCTCACTGCTTGGGGAAAGTGACTGTTTCTGAGTCTGGGAGTGGAGGGGTGGGTCAGTGGGTGGAGGTGTTGATTAGCCTCACTGCTTGGGGAAAGTGACCGTTTTGAGTCTGGGTGCTTTGTAGCCTCTTCCCTGATGAGAGTGGAACAAACAGTCCATCAGCAGTGTGGGTAGGATTCTTCATAATGTTACCAGCCCCTTTTCTGTCACCTTTCTGTTTGGAATTGATATTTTTTTTCAAAATCAATAAAGGTTGTTTATTTATTTTAGAATAAAATGAATGCGTAGACTAGATTGTTTTCTGCAGAGATCAGTTACTTATTTAAGAAGAAGCTCCAGCATCTGACAGTTTGGTGCTTAAGATTTGCTGCTGCACTCTGAAAATAACCACATTTCTGTGTGAGCTGAGGTAAAATGTATTTTAAATTCCCCATGCTGGAAAGGGTGTAATTTTGTCCTTGTATAGAATTACCTAAGCCTCGACAAATTCCTTCTAACAATGAGCTATGAATTCATTTGCAAGTTTTGTTGGGCTCTGCTTGACAGGAGGAATGCAGGCTGCATTATAATAAAACAAAAAAATTCCTTTATTCATGGAAAGGATTCACTCAGTGTTCTCATTTGCAGAGACATCAGTGTCGCTAACACTGCTGAAACCATTACTGGATCTGTTGTAACTCAAAGCGGAGAGCCTATAATAGCAGCACACAGCACAGACCTCGGAACAGAAATAAATCAATGATTCCAGTAGGCAGTATTGGATTTATTTTTGCACATTACCATGATTTCTGTGGGTTTACATCATTACATCGGTTTTGCAATGAGTGCCACTGTTTCAGGACTGTTCATTATATCTATTGGATGAATGAAATTTTCACCTGGGCATTTCGAAGCATTATCTTAGAGTTATAAAACACAGTTTCACTAATGGCTACAATGTCATAATTCTGCATACTGTTCCATGCCTCGAGGTCATCCACCTTTCTTACAATCGTCATCATCATGTGCCATACTCTGCTAGAGCTTCGGCGACCACTTTCTTCCACTGCGATCTGTCGGCAGTCAAACCTCTTGCATCTCTGGCGGTGAGGCTGGTCCACTTCTTGATGTTGTCGATCCGGGTTGTCCTCTGTCAGCCTTGGGAGCGGCTTCCTTCTACTCTGCCCTCAAGCACAGTGCGTTCCAGTGTGTCATCAGTTCTTGAGATGTGTCCAAAATAATGAAGTTTCCTTTGGATAACGGTTTCCAGAAGTATGGGTTTCGTGCCAATCTTTTCTAGGATGAAATTGCTGGGTTTCCTTTCAATGTATGATACCCTGAGGATCTGAGTTTCTTACACTACTCCTTGTATAGCTCAGGACATTAGTCCCACCATATTGAACCTTTTGATTTCTGACCTTAAACATAGGCTTAACAACATCTGTGTCCACAACCTGTCTACCATCTGTATCCACAACCTCTTCAACATCTGTTCTGGCCCTGTGGTTTCCATCTCTCTGCAACTCTAGTTTGAACCACCACCTCCCCTCCTTTCCCCACCTTAATGCAGCACTACCAAACCTAGGTTATTAATCTCCTCCAGTTCATGCTTAATCTATCTCTTCTGTATAGCATCCACCTTCCCTAAAAGAAAGCCCAATTATCCACAATTCTAACACTCTCCCTCCTATACTAACTCCTTAGCCACATGCTAAACTGTACGATCTTCCTATTTCTGGCCCCACTGGCACGTTGCATGGTTAGCAATCCCAAGAACACAACCCAGGAGGTCCTGTCCTTTAACTTAGTCAAATGTATCAGTATTACAGTGGAGTAAAGGGAATTACAAAGACATGAAAGAGGAGTTGGCCAGAATTGATTGGAAAAGAACACTGGCAGGGATGATGGCAGAGCAGCAATGGCTGGAATTTCTGGAAGCAATTCAGAAGGCACAGGATATACACATCCCAAAGAGGAATAGGTATTCTAAAGGAAAGATAACACATCTGTGCCAAACAAGAGAAGTCAAAGACAACATAAAAGACAAAGAGAGGGCATATAATAGAGCAGAAATTAGTGGGAAGTTAGAGGATTGGGAAGCTTTCAAATACCAACAGAAGGCAAGTAAAGAAGTCATGAAGTAGGTAAAGATGCAATTTGTTAGTAAGCTAGCTAAGAATATTAAAGAGGATATCCAAAGTTTCTTCAGATACATGAAGTGTAAAAGAGAGGCGAGAGTGGATATTGGATCACTGGAAAGCGATGCTGGAGAAGCAGCAATGGAGGACAATGAAATAGTGGACAAGCTAAGTAAATGTTTTCCATTAGTCTTCACTGTGGAAGACACTAGCAGTATGGTTGAAGTTCCAGGTATCAGGGGGCATGAAGTGTGTGAAGTTACCATAACTATAGAGAAGATTCTAAAAGAAGAAAACTAAAAAGTTTGAAGGTAGGTAAGTCATCTGCACCAGACGGTGTAAACCACAGAGTTCCGAAAGAGGTGGCTGAAGAGACTGTGGAGGCATTAGTAATGATCTTTCAGGTTTCCGGTGACACCATCGTCGAGAATGGCAACTTAAGTCACTAGCTCCTCCGGAAAAATGCATATTAAGCCCTGTTAACCCAACAAATATAATATTTTTTGAAAAAGACTTGAACTGAAAAGAGGGGCAAGAATGGGAACAAAGAATGGAAATAAAAAAAGCAACACTGCAGAACCTGCGTCCGAGAGGAGTGCAGCGAGCGGCTCTCCTACCCGACCGCGTGCTAGTGAGGCGGACGCTGGGCCTCGTTCAGGTGAAGCGGCGAATATGATCGAAATCCCGAAAGAGATAAGGGAGTTCCGGAAAGAAATAGAGCAGCAGCTCCGTGATATTAAGTCAGAGCTCACCAGCGTCAATCAAAAAATAGCGGTGGCAGAGACTTGAATTGAGAAGGTGGAAGATCGCGTTCAAAACGTGGAACGGATACTGAGTAAGACAATAAAAATATTACATCACCAAGAAGGTAAACTGCTTGTCCTGGAGGGAAGATCACGGCGGAAAAATATCAGAATCTACAATGTTCCCGAAGGAGCGGAGGGCTCGTCGGAAAGTTACTGCGGGATGCGCTGGATCTTCCCTCGGCTATGGAGCTGGAAGTCAAAAGAGCCCACCGTGCGCTAGTCCTGAAACCTACCCGGGATAGAAAGCCACGCTCAATAATAATTAAGTTCCTTTGGTCCAGCACCAAGGCGGAGATTCTACGAAGGGCCTGGGGTAAGAAGAGAGTGTTTTTAGATGATAAATTAATATATTTTGACCAAGATTACCCCCCCCCCCCCACGGTCCTGCAGAAACGCAAAGAACACTCTGAAGTAAAGCGAGTACTAAAGCAAAAAAAGATTAGATTTCAAACTCCGTACCCTGCTAAACTTCGAGTGTTTTATGACAACGGGACGCAGTTGTACTAGACAGTGGAAGAGGTGACTACAGACATGAAGGCCAGAGGGTTGCCCGTCAGCGTGACCAAAATGAGGGAAAGCCTGGCTGAGGAATTGTCTCGCTCAGCTTGGGAAATAGCGTGAGAATCGAGAAGGTAGGAGACGGGAGGAGGCCGAGAGAAATATATCAGGAAGAGACCGGGAGTTTCCCAAAGACAGTCCTCACCCCCTTCAGAAGAGCCATAAGATTTGGCTAACTTTAAAAATGTTGAGAAGCTAAATGGAAGCAAAAGTACACGGTGATATACCTATCTGGAGAAATACTTATTATAATGTGGATTTTATATTACATAGTTGTTATTCTTTATTCGCTCACTTACCCCTTTTTCCCTGCCAAAATGAGAATATATATGTGCATATATGTGTATGTATGTAATATATATGTGTGTGTGTGTGTGTGTGCGTGTGTGTGTGTGTGTGTGTGTGTGTGTGTGTGTGTGTGTGTGTGTGTGTGTATATATATTTGTGTGTGTGCATATATATATAGGAGGAGTACACAGGGAAATCTTTTCTGTGTAATGGATTTGTTCACTGACTTTTATGAATACTGCAATGGGTGCCCTCAACTTGCAAGTAGGAGGGGTTATCCCCCACAGTTAGACATTTCCTTTAGCTCAACGCAGGGTCATCTACCAAAAACCTCAGCCTTGGAATCACACGTTCGTTGCCATTTTTGTTATTATTTGCATTTCTTGGTTCTTATTTGTTCAGGGAGTAGATCAATTAAGTTTTATTCTAATTTCAATGATACATTGACAGATAAATACAGATGGCTAAGGACAAGGTAAAATTCATTTCTTTTAGTGTCAATGGGCTATTAAATCCAATCAAACATAAGAGAATTTTATCCAAAATGATAAAAGAACAAGCCCATGTAGTATATTTACAGGAAACTCATTTAAGTGATAATGAGCATAAAAAACTAAAGAGAATGGGCTTCACTAATCTGTTTTTCTCCTCATATAAATCAGGACATAGGAGAGGAGTTGCTATTCTTATCTCAAGTAAGCTAAATATTGAAGCAATATTCAAAATGGGAGATAAAGAGGGCAGATATATTCTGGTAAGGGGGAAATATAGATGGAAATTCAGTTACTCTATTGAATATATACGCACCCCCCCTCCGGGAAGTAATATTGGTTTCTTTCAGAAAATTACTGATATTATGGTAATGGAAACAGAAGGTCTCCTGATATGTGGGGAGACTTAAATTTACAATTACAACCAAACTTAGACTCTTCCAATAGAAAAACCTATGAAACAAAATCTTTACATAAGAAAGTTAATTCACTTTTTGAGGATGTTGGTTTAATTGATATATGGAGGGACCTTTTCCCTGACAGAAGGGATTACACTCATTATTCTGCTCCCCATTCTGTATATACAAGAATAGACTATTTCATAACATTTAGAAAAGACAAAGGCAAAATAAACACCTGTGGAATTGGGACAATAGATGTAAGTGACCATGCACCTGTTGATCTGTTGATTTTGACCTACAACCAAAGAATACTATTTGGAAACTAAATTCAAGTCTACTCAATGATCCGTACTTTAAGGAACAAATTAAAACTGAAATTAGTCTCTACTTAGAATTTAATGATAATGGAGAGGTTTCACCTCCCATTTTATGGGATACTCTGAAGGCGGTCTTAAGAGGGAAAATTATAGCGATATCTTCATATAAGAAAAAAATAAGGAATAAAACATTAGAGGAATTACAAAATAGCCTGAAGGAACTAGAGAAAAAACACAAATTGAATTTGGCACAGGATACATTAGGGGAAATTAAAAGAATTAGAAATGAAATAAATAATTTGGCTATGCAAGAAATCAGGAAAAACTTAATGTTTTTGAAAAAGAGACATTATGAAAGTGGATCAAAATCTATGAAAATACTGGCGTGGAAACTGAAAAAGAAGATAGCAGAAAATAAAATTCATAGAATTAGGGACTCAAGAATGAAAATGATAAAAAATAAGCTAAGTGAAATTCAAGAAGCTTTTGAAGTGTTTTACAAAACTCTATATTCCAAAGTTCCAGGGGGAAGCATAACCCAAATTGACACCTTCTTGAATTCTCTAGAGTTACCCACTTTAAGCGAAGAACAAAATAGAACGATGACTGCTGACATAACTGAAGTTGGATTAAAAGCTGCAATTGGTAGGCTTAAATTAAGCAAGTCACCAGGATCAGATGGGTATACAGCAGAGTGATACAAAGAATTTTAAAAATGAGTTAATTCCTGTTTTACTCCCCACACTGAACTGGGCTCTAAAAAAGGCACAAATGTCACCCAGTTGGAAGGAAGCGATAATCTCAGCTATACCGAAAGAAGGCAAGGATAAAATGGAATGCAGGTCATTTAGACCAATATCCGTTCTTAATGTAGATTATAGATTATTTACTTCCATCATATAACATATAACCATATAACCATATAACAATCACAGCACGGAAACAGGCCATTCCGGCCCTCCTAGTCCGTGCCGAACTCTTAATCTCACCTAGTCCCACCTACCCGCACTCAGCCCATAACCCTCCACTCCTTTCCTATCCATATACCTATCCAATTTTACCTTAAATGACACAACTGATCTGGCCTCTACTACTTCTACAGGAAGCTCATTCCACACAGCTATCACTCTCTGAGTAAAGAAATACCCCCTCGTGTTTCCCTTAAACTTTTGCCCCCTAACTCTCAAATCATGTCCTCTCGTTTGAATCTCCCCTACTCTCAATGGAAACAGCCTATTCACGTCAACTCTATCTATCCCTCTCAACATTTTAAATACCTCGATCAAATCCCCCCTCAACCTTCTACGCTCCAATGAATAGAGACCTAACTTGTTCAACCTTTCTCTGTAACTTAAGTGCTGAAACCCTGGTAACATCCTAGTAAATCGTCTCTGCACTCTCTCTAATTTATTGATATCTTTCCTATAATTCGGTGACCAGAACTGTACACAATATTCCAAATTTGGCCTTACCAATGCCTTGTACAATTTTAACATTACATCCCAACTTCTGTATCACTTTATCATGGCCAAACGATTAGAGGAGTTTCTACCCATACTGATACGTAACGATCAGAGAGGTTTTATACGACAACGCCAGACACAAGACAATATATGAAGGACACTTCACATAATGGATCATATACAAAAAAAAATCGAAGCAATAGTGATAAGCGTGGACGCGGAAAAAGCATTTGATTCGGTTAATTGGAATTTTCTTTCTTTTCTTTCTTTTCTTTTTCAATCTTTTTATTATTATTATTAATATCAACAAAATAAAATTGATACATAGATAATGGGATTACAAACATACACATTACAACTGAACATGAAAGAATACATAAGCAATAGTTACAGTATAAATGAGTATTCCCAAATCATGGATGATACAAGTAACAAATAAACAAGGCAAACCTATGTATATCATAATATATATTAAAACACAGAAAAAAGAAAAAGAAAAAAAAATTATGCAAACAAAAACTAATCTAATAATCTAATAACTAATAAGGAAAAAAAACGAAAAAAGAAAAAAGAGAAAAAGAAAAAATGGAAAAAAAGGGCTGTTTATAATATCTCACAAAAATACAAAATCATCAGTGTCGTCAACTCCGATCCTCTCAACATATATAAAATCAAATCTGGAAAAACAAATAGGCTTGGAACATGATCATATTACATCATATGAAAATATTGAATAAATGGTCTCCATATCTTTTCAAATTTAATAGAAGTATCAAATACAACACTTCTAATTTTTTCTAAATTTAGACATAACATAGTTTGAGAAAACCAATGAAATACGGTAGGAGGATTAATTTCTTTCCAATTCAACAAAATAGATCTTCTAGCCATTAATGTAAGAAATGCAATCATTCAACAAGCAGAAGAGGATAAATGCAGTGAGTCCATCATTGGTAAACCAAAAATTGCAGTAATAGGATGGGGTTGTAAATCAATGTTCAATACCGTAGAAATAATATCAAAAATGTCTTTCCAATACTTTTTCAAAAGCGGACACGACCAGAACATATGAGTTAAAGATGCTATCTCAGAATGACATCTGTCACAAATAGGATTTATATAGGAATAAAAATGAGCCAATTTATCCTTGGACATATGAGTCCTGTGTACAACCTTAAACTGTATTAATGAATGTTTAGCACATATAGATGATGTATTAACTAATTGAAGAATTTTATCCCAATTCTCAATAGGGATAGTAAGGTTAAGTTCTCTTTCCCAATCATTTTTAATCTTATAGAAGGGCTCTGAACGTATCTTCATAATTATATTGTAAAGTTTTGATATTAGCCCTTTCTGAGAAGGATTTTGTTCAAACAAATTCTCCAAAATACCTGAAGACATAAAATTTGGAAAAGTAGGAAGTACAGTATTTAAGAAATTCCTAATCTGTAAATATCTAAAAAAATGAAATCTAGGCAAATTATATTTATTAGATAATTGTTCAAAAGACATAAAACAATTATCCAAAAATAAATCGGAAAATCGTAGTAATCCTTTAGTCTTCCAAGCTGAATAAGCTTGGTCTATAATAGAAGGATAAAAAAAGCAATTGGATACAATAGGAATATTTAAAACAAACTGAGTCAACTCAAAAAATTTCCGAAATTGAAACCATATATGTAAAGTATGTTTAACTATCAGATTGTCAATTCGTTTCGGCAATTTAGAAAGAGCAAAGGGAAGAGAAGACCCTAAAATAGAACCCAATGAAAATCCTTGTACAGATTTAATTTCCAGGTTCACCCAATGAGGGCTAAAAGATAAATCCCAGTCCTTTAACCAACATATCAAATATCGGATATTAACTGCCCAATAATAAAATCTAAAATTAGGCAATGTCAATCCACCTTCCTTCCTTGCCTTCTGAAAATATTTTTTACCTAATCTAGGATTTTTATTCTGCCATATATATGAGGAAAGTTTTGAATCAACATTAGCAAAAAAAGATTTCGGAATAAAAATTGGTACCGCTTGAAATATATATATAAACTTGGGTAAAATAACCATCTTAATAGCATTAATCCGACCTATCAGAGATAAAGATACTGGTGACCATTTAGTAAACAAATATTTAATCTGATCGATTAGGGGTAAAAAATTAACCTTAAATAAGTCCTTATAGATTTTTGTGATTTTAATCCCTAAGTAAATAAAAGAGTCATTAACTAATTTAAAAGGTAAATTTCCATAAATTGGAACCTGTCTATTTAAAGGAAACAATTCACTCTTATTAAGATTTAATTTATACCCGGAAAAATTACTAAATTGAGCCAACAATGATATAACTGCAGGAATGGATTTCTCAGGATCAGAAATAAATAATAATAAATCATCTGCATATAATGATAGCTTATGTATATCTGTCCCACGATTAATGCCAAAAATGTTCTGTGATTTTCTGATAGCAATTGCCAAGGGTTCTAAAGCAATATCAACTAATAATGGACTAAGAGGACAGCCTTGTCTAATACCCCGAAATAAACTAAAAAAGGGAGATCTTTGATTGTTAGTCAGCACCGAGGCTACTGGAGTATGATATATCAGTTTAATCCAGGAAATGAATGTCGGACTAAAATTAAACTTCTCAAGCACAGTAAATAAGTATGGCCATTCAACTCTATCAAATGCTTTTTCCGCATCTAGTGAAATGACACATTCTGAAGTGCTATGTGAAGGAGTATAAACAATATTCAATAATCTCCTAACATTGAAAAAAGAATAGCGATTTTTAATAAAACCAGTTTGATCTTCCGAAATAATTTGGGGTAATACCTTCTCCAGCCTGGATGCCAGTAACTTGGAAAAGATCTTGGAATCTACATTCAATAAAGATATTGGTCCATAGGATGCACAGTCAGTAGGGTCTTTATCTTTCTTCAATATTAAAGAAATGGAAGCTCTATAAAAAGATTGTGGCAGATTACCCAATCTAATTGCTTCTTCAAAAACCCTGCATAACCAAGGAGAAAGAGTAGCGGAAAAACATTTTAAAAATTCTACTGTATACCCATCTGGACCTGGTGCTTTCCCAGAATTCATAGAGGAAATAACCCCTTTAATTTCTGCATCCGTAATAGGAGTTTCTAATATTGAAAGATCATCTGATGATAATTTTGGAAAATTCAATTTCCCAAGAAAATCACACATGGTATTATAATCATGAGGGAATTCAGAATGATACAGGGAGGTATAAAAATCTTGAAATGATTTGTTTATCTCATCATAGTTAACTGTCAGATCCCCATTCTGCTGACGAATCTTAGTAATTTGACGTTTAACCAAAGCGTTCTTCAATTGACTAGCTAACAGTTTACCCGATTTATCACTATGTATATAAAAATCAGATCTGGTTTTCATTAATTGATTTTCAATCGAAGATGTAATTAATAAACTATGTTCCATTTGAAGTTCAACCCTTTGTTTGTAAAGCTCCTTACTAGGAGTAGTCGAATATTTCTTGTCAATCTCTTTAATTTTATCAACCAATAAAAGAGTTTCCTTCTTAATGCGTTTTCTCAGACCAACAGAGTAGGAGATAATCTGTCCACGTATATATGCTTTAAAAGTGTCCCAAAGTGTTCTGCAAGAAATATCATCTGTGGAACTAGTTGAAAAGAAGAAATCGATCTGTTCCTTCATAAATTTAATAAAATCCAGATCTTGCAGTAAGGTAGAATCAAATCGCCATTGTCTAGCTCTAGAAGCTGTATCCGTAAATTTAATAGAAAGTTTTAATGCATGGTCAGAGATGGCTATAATATCATAATTACAACCAATTACCGATGGAATAAAACAAGAGTCAATAAAAAAATCAGTTCTTGAGTAGGAATGATAAACATGTGAGAAAAATGAAAACTCTTTGTCCTTAGAATGCTGAAATATCCAAATATCAAAGGTTCCATTATCAGTCAAAAAAGAGTTAATACAAGTGGCCGACTTATTAGGTAAAGTCTGAGTAGATATAGATTTGTCCAACAAAGGATTTAAACAACAATTAAAGTCACCACCCATTATTAACTTATATTCATTTAGATTAGGTAGAGAAGTAAATAAGGACTTTAAAAAATCAGGATAATCCACATTTGGAGCATAAACATTAACCATAGCAACCTTTTTCTTAAAAAGTAAGACAGTAATTAACAAAAATCTACCATTCGGATCCGAAAAGATATCGTGCTGGACAAATGCAATAGAAGAGTCAATAAAAATTGAAACTCCCTTTACTTTAGCATTTGAATTCAAATGATACTGTTGACCCTCCAAAACCTAAAAAAGCGATAATTATCCTCTTTCCTCACATAAGTTTCTTGTACAAAAATAATATGTGCATTAAGTCTTTGGAATACTTTGAAAATCTTTTTTCGTTTAATCGGATGGTTTAAGCCATTAGTATTCCAAGAGATAAAATTAATGGTCTGAGCCATATTTCTGAAATCAACCCTTTGGTATATAAAGGGTTAACCAAATTATGAACTCATGCACCCAGAAGAGGAACAAAAATAAGGGGCGGACCTGCAAGTGATGACATCGCGGACATTTTAGTAGTTTAAAATCAGCCCAAATGAAGAAACTAAAAAAAACTGGTGTAAAGAACATAAGATTTAGAAAAAGACCTCCCACTCCCCACCCAAGAGGAGAAAAGTTCTCCCCAGCCAGGAAAAGGCTGGGAAAAAGGAGAAATGAAACTAAATCTACCCCCATATCAGCAGAAGGCAACTCCGTATATAAAGGATAAAAAAGATCCACCCAAACTCTAAAGAAATAATAATCACTATACTAAAACCAAACTTCTTAATATAATTGGTAGTAAAAAAAAGAATATAATCACTAGTAACTTATAAATTGGGTTAAAACCCAAACAAACCAAAAAAAAAATTAAACTCTGATAAGAAATACATTATAGGAAGAAGAGAGAAAAAAAAAGGCGAAATCAAAAAAAAAGCCAAAAATATTTTAGAGAAGAAACCGCCATCTTAGTAAAAAAAGTTCACCTTCGAAGGATTAATAAAAATGACCAAAGCTAAAGTACAGTGATTGAAGTAAGTAAAATAAAAAGATTAGTACATCAAAAAAAAACTTTAACTAGAGTATAAAATATAGAGTAAACCTACACCAATAGCCAGAAACAAAATCTGGTTTTGGAAACAAAAACCATCTTGCAACGATCAAAATCACTCATTTATTAGAGATGAGAATCAGTAGCAGTAGGGAAGTTCTCATTCAGAAAGCTTCTCGCTTCAGATGTAGAAAAGAAAACACGCCGAGATGCATTGGGAGGCGATATTCTGAGCTTCACAGGGTATAAGAGCGCAGGTTTTAGATTTTTCTCATAAGGAATTTTCTTTACAGAGTTTTACATAGGTTTGGTTTCCAAGACACAATTATTAAAACTATACAGATACTATATGACAATCCTACTGCAAGGATTAAAATCAATGGATATTTATCAAATAGTCTTACCCTAGAAAGGGGCACAAGACAGGGTTGTGCATAGTCACCACTACTCTTCGCATTATATCTGGAACCATTAGCTCAATACATCAGACAAAATGAAGATATCAGGGGAATTACTATTAAAGGGACAGAGCATAAATGGGCTTGTTATGCGGATGACATTTTGATCTATCTAGGGCAACCAACATACTCTTTACCTAAATTGATGCAATCCTTTGAACAATATGGTCAATTATCAGGATATAAGATCAATATAGATAAAACCCAATTACTTTCATATTTCTATAGCCCACCAAGAGAAATTGAAATTCAATACCCCTGGGCATGGCACACAGAGACTTTTTTATTTGGGGCTCATTATGCCAAAAGATTTGGCAAAATTATCAGAATGTAATTATCAGCCTTTATATAAAAATTAAGGAAGATGTGGCAAGATGGAACCTGATTCCTTTTTTCAGTCTCAGTTCAAGGATTGAGTCTATTAAAATGAATATACTGCCCAGACTGTTATATCTCTTTCAGACCCTACCAATAGAGATGAATCAAAATCAATTCAATGAATGGAACAAGATGCTATCAAGGTATATTTGGCAGGGTAAAAGGCCTAGAGTTTGTCTCAAAACTTTGCAATTAGCAAAGGAAAAGGGGGAATGGGGCCTACCTTCTCTTCGAGATTATTATTTTGCAGCACAGTTGAGAGCTGTGATATGTTGGTGCAACCCATCATATGATGCTCAATGGAAAAACATTGAGGAGTGGATACATCTCATCCCCATACAAGCAATTTTGGCTGATAACAACCTGCAAAAGTACATAAATACTATTGATAACCCATGGGTGAAATTGACTCTTAAAATATGGAAAACTACTATAAAAGAATATAATCTAGAGGGAGATATTGCATTTCTTAAATGGTGTGCATATGACTTGGATTTTACACCAAATAAATTGGATGCTAGATTTAAGGACTGGACAGCTAAAGGAATAACAGTTCTTTGCAACATAATGAAAGAAGGAACACTGTTCAGTTTTGAAATGCTTAAAGAGAAACACTTATTAGAAAAACAAGATTTTTATCAGCATTTACAGATGCGACAATATGTTAATAAGACGCTTAAAGATGTAACCAAGGCAAGTACATGCTTGATAGAGCTCTTTAGAAAAGCATATAATTCAGATAATGGAGGTAGAATCATTTCAAGCATGTATAAGGGGTTGTCAAATCTTAAAACACATTCGACTTCATACATTAAAACAAAATGGGAGAAGGAAGGAGGGATAATTATATCTGAGGAAGAATGGACAACAATATGGAGTTATCAATGGAAGTGTACCAGTTCACAGAAATGGAGGGAGTTTGGATGGAAAAACTTGATAAGATATTTTATTACACCCTCTCAGAAATCCCATTATGATAGTAACCTCCCTGTTTGCTGTAGAAATTGTGGAAATCAAAATGCAAATTATTATCATACTTTTTGGGATTGTCCTGTTATCAAAAACTATTGGAGGGGGATACACAATGCCCTACAAGACATCTTTAAATATGAAATACCCTTAGAGCGTAAGACCATATATTTTGGATATATACTTCAAGAATGGTTGAAAAGAAATAAATATTTAATGAATATACTGTTGGTGGCTGGTAAAAAGACTCTTACTAGGAGGTGGTTATCACAGGAGAGCCCAACTTTAAATACATGGATGGAAATTACAATGGACATTTACAAAATGGAGAAGATAACAGCATCTGTTAACCATAAGCTGGAACAATTTGATTCATACTGGGAAAAATGGTTTAACTACATAACACCTCATAGGCCTGATTTTATTCTCACAAATCAATGAATCTGTTGTAAAAAAAAGATCACTCCCTACTTGTACATAGTTCTTTCCTTTTGCTTGTTTTTTCTTTCCACTCTTTTCTATAAGTGTATACCCCAGATAAATACTTTGTGGAGATTTGTGATATATATGATTATATGATATATATGTATAATATCTGAAATACATCTTATGGAAATGTTTGTTTGATGATGAACTTCAATAAAAAAATAAATTACAGAACAAAAAAGTATTGATCTTTCAACAATCACTAGATTCTAGAATGGTTCCAGAAGACTGGAAAATTACAAATGTCACTCCACTCTTCAAGAAGCGAGAGAGGCAAAAGAAAGGAAATTATAGGCTAGTTAGACCTCTGCTGTGACTTTCAATTAATACTTAAAAACAAGAGATTCTGCAGATGCTGGTAATCCAGAGTAAAATACATAAATGCTGGAAGAACTCAGCAGGTCAGGCATTATCTATGAGAGGAATGTACAGGAGATGCTTCAGGCTGAGACACTTCATCAGGACTTTATGGTCAGTAAACGAATACCATCACACCATTGGTGAACCTGTTGCCAAAGAGACATCTCTGGGATGGAGAGAGCTATGCTGTGAAATGTAGAACAGCTGTGGCTGCAGCTTCTATCACATGTAACTGTCAGATGTCAATCTGCAGACTCTAAAATATAGGAGCATAATTTTGACATTTGGCATGGAATAGGACCTTCTGGCCTTTCAGCTGTGTCACCCTGCAACTCACTGATTTTAAATCTAGCCTAATCACAGGGCAATTTACAATGACCAATTAACCTACATCTTTGGACTGTGGGAGGAAACCGGAGCACCCAGAAGAAACCCATGCAGTCATGGGGAGAACGTACAAACTCCTTAGAGGCAGCAGTGGGAATTGAACCTGGCTCATTGGTACTGTAAAGCGTTGTGCTAACAACTATGCTACCATGCCACGGGCCATTCTGTCCTTCCACCTTCTCCTTGTAAACTTTAAAGCCCTTTCTATTCAAGAACCTATCAACCTCCACTTTGAGTACCCAATGATTTGGCCTCCATGATAGTCTGTGGTAATGAATTCCACAGATTCACCACCATCTGGCTAAAGAAATTCCTCCTATGTCTCTGTTCTAAAGGGACGTCTATTCCCTTTAGTCCCACCAACTGTGTCCTCTGGTCCGAGACTCTCCTACTATTGCATTCTCTCCAAGACCACTCTGTCAAGGTCTTTCAATATTCAATAGGTTTCAATGAGATGCTCCTTCATTCTTCTAAACTCCAGTGAGTACAGGCCCAGAGCCATCAAACGTTACTCATACGTTAACCCTTTCATTCCTGGGATCATTGTTGTGAACCCCCCTCTTGAACCTCACCAATGTCAACACTTTTCTTGGATAAGGGGCCCAAAACTGCTCATGTTACTGCAAGTGTAGTCTCACAAATGTCTCACATTATATTCTTGCTTTTATTAGAATATATGAATGCTAACATATACCACTGACCACTGACTCATACTGTACATTAACCTTTAGGGAATCCTGTATTAGGATTCCCAAATCCCTTTGCACGTTTGAATACTGAAGAGTTGGGTTGCAAACCACAAAGCTTGAGTGAAAATGTAGAACCACAAAGTGTAAAGCTGAGAAAGGCTGCACAGGCATTTGCTACTCTCCATTGGCAGCACCTCGGCCACCCTGCTCATATCATGGTGGATCGGAGGTCATGTTGAAGTTGTATAAAACTCGTTTGGAGTACTGCACTCAGTTCTCATCACCCTATTATGTGAAGGATGAGGGGGCTTTAGACAGGATTCAAAAGATGCTGATCAAGTTGCTGTCTGGATTGGAAGAAGTGAGCCAGAAGGAGAGGTTGAAAAATTAGGATTGCTTTCTGTGGAGTGCCGAAGGCTCAGAAGAAACCCAATAGAAGCTTCTAAAATAATAAGAGGCATAGATAGATAGATAGATAGATAGATAGATAGATACTTTATTCATCCCCATGGGGAAATTCAACTTTTTTCCAATGTCCCATACACTTGTTGTAGCAAAACTAATTACATACAATACTTAACTCAGTAAAAAATATGATATGCATCTAAATCACTATCTCAAAAAGCATTAATAATAGCTTTTAAAAAGTTCTTAAGTCCTGGCGGTAGAATTGTAAAGCCTAATGGCATTGGGGAGTATTGACCTCTAGATAGAATAGGCAGCCAGAATCTTTCTCCCAGGGTGGAAATGTCTAATACTAGAATGCATAAAGTAAGAAGTGGAAGGTTTAGTAGTGATGGTGTGAATACTGGAGTCGAATGATGTTCTCCTAAGGCAAGGGTTCCCAGCCTTTTTTATGCCATGGACCCTCACCATTAACCGAGGGGTCTGTGGACCCCAGGTTTGGAAACCTTGTCCTAAGTAGTGGGTCCTCAGGTGGCTGTCGAGGCCAATCCAGGACCCACTTATTCTGGTGCAGTGTGGAGAGGAGTAATTGGTGGCTGTGGTTAGTGGTTGATTGAGTCTTATGATTGTTCATTCTCTCCTTTCACAGCTACTGCTTGTCCTCTGTGGTGTGGGGGAGGTCACTCTCATGTAAGGCAGGGAATGCTTACAGGGGGTAATCATGCAAAGTTTGTTTTTATGTAGAGTCAGCAAGACCAAGGAGTTGATTACTGACTTCAGGAGAAGGAAATCAGATCTACAAGAGCCAGTTTTCATTGAAGAATCAGTGATGGAGAGGGTTAACAATTTTAACTCCTAGGTGTATTTATTTCAGAGGACCTGTTGTAAGCCCAGCACGTAAGTACAATTATAGAGAAAGCATGTCAGTGTCTCTATATCGTTAGGAGTTTGCAGAGATTTGGCATGACACCTAAAACTTTGACTGATTTCTGTAGATGTGCAGAGGAGAGTATATTGACTGGCTGTATCACAGGCTGGCTTGGAAACACCGTGGATTTGAACGTCAAATCCTACTAAATTAGTGGAAGTGGCCCAGTCCATCATGGATAATGTCCTCACCACCATTGAGCACACCTACATGAAATGCTGTTGCAAGAAAGCAGCATCTATCGTCAGGGACTCCAGCACCCAAGACATGCCCTGTTCTCACTGCTGCCATCAGGAAAAGGTACAGGAGCCTCAGGACTCACACCACCGGGATAACAAACAGTTACAACATCTCAACCATCAGGATCATGAACTTCACTCAATTCCACTTGTCCCATCATTGAAATCTCACAACCTGTGGAGTAACTTTGAAGGACTCTTCATCTCATATTCTCAAAATGTATATTTTATTTCTTTACTGTTATTATTTTTGTATTTGTACAGTTTGCTATCTACAGTGCTCAGGCAGAACGCCCTAATCTTTCATTAATTCTGTTATGGTCATTTTTCAATAGATTTATTGAGAATGCCTGCAAGTAATTGAATCACAGATTGTATATGGTGACATATAAGTACTCTGATAATTAAATTTACTTTGAACCTATGAACTTTGTGTGATGGGTGTCTCAAATTAACTGCTGAATGTGGTGGAAAAAGCTGATAGAAACATAGAAACATAAAAAACCTACAGCACAATACAGGCCCTTCAGCCTACAAAGCTGTGCTGAACATGTCCTTACTCTAGGAGTACCTAGGCTTACCCATAACCCAAGCTCCATGTATCCATCCAGGAGTCTCTTAAAAGACCCCATCGTTTCCAACTCCACCACCGCCACCGGCAGCCCATTCCACGCACTCACCACTCTCTGCGTAAAAAAATTACCCCTGACATCTCCTCTGTACCTACTTCCAAGCACTTTAAAACTAGCCATTTCAGCTCTGAGGAAAAGCCTCTGACTACTCACACGATCAATGCCTCTCATCATTTTGTACACCTCTATCAGGTCACCTCTCATCCTCTGTCGCTCCAAGGAGAAAAGGCCGAGTTCACTCAACCTATTCTCATAAGACATGGTCCCCAATCCAGGCAACATCATTGTAAATCTTCTCTGCACCCTTTCTATGGTTCCCACATCCTTCCTGTGGTGAGGCGACCAGAATTGAGCACAGTACTCCAAGTAGGTACAATACTCCAGGGTCCTATATAGCTGCAACATTACCTCTCAGCTTGTAAACTCAATCACACAATTGATGAAGGCCAATGCACTGTATGCCTTCTTATAGACCATAGAGTCAACCTGCATAGCAGCTTTGAGTGTCCTATGGACTTGGACCTCAAAATCCCTCTGGTCCTTCACACTGCCAAGAGTCTTACCATTAATGCCATATTCTGCCATCATATTTGACCTACCAACATGACCACCTCATACTTATCTGGGCTGAACTCCATCTGCCACTTCTCAGCCCAATTCTGCATCCTATCAATGTCCCATTGTAACCTCTGACAGCCATCCACACTATCCACAACACCCCCAATACTTGTGTCATCAGCAAACTTACTAACCCATCCTCCACTTCCTCATCCAGGTCATTCATAAAAATCACGAAAAGTAAGGGTCCCAAAACAGATCCCTGAGGCACTCCACTGGTGACCGACCTCCATGCAGAATATGACCCGTCTACAACCACTCTTTGCCTTCAGTGGGCAAGCCAGTTCTGGATCCACAAAGCAATGTCCCCTTGGATCCCATGCCTCCTTACTTTCTCAATAAGCCTTGCATGGGTTACCTTATCAAATGCCTTGCTGAAATCCATATACACTACATCTACTGCTCTTCCTCATCAATGTGTTTAGTCACATCCTCAGAAAATTCAATCAGGCTCGTAAATCACAACCTGGCCTTGACAAAGCCATGTTGACTATTCCTAATCATATTATACCTCTCCAAATGTTCATAATTCCTGCCTCTCAGGATCTTCTCCATCAATTTACCAAGCACTGAAGGAAGACTCGATGGTCTATAATTTCCTGTGCTATCTCTACTCACTTTCTTGAATAAGGGAACAACATCCGCCACCCTCCAATCCTCGGGAACCTCTCCTGTCCCCATTGATGATGCAAAGATCATTGCCAGAGGCTCAGCAATCTCCTCCCTCGCGTCCCACTGTAGCCTGGGGTACATCTCATCCGGTCTCAGTGACTTATCCTACTTGATGCTTTCCAAAAGCTCCAGCAAATCTGCTTTCTTAATATCTACATGCTCAAGCTATTCCTATGCTTACTATCACATGGCACAGGCAGTAATACTGAAATTACTATCCTTGAGGTCCCGCTTCTCAACTTTCTTCCTATAGTCTGTTTTCAGGACCTCTTCCCTTTTCCTGCCTATGTCATTGGTTCCAATATATATGACGACCTCTGGCTGTTCTCCCTCCCACCGCAGGATATCGTGGACGCGATCAGAAACATCCTGGACCTTGGCACCTGGGAGGCAAATACCATCTGTGTTTCTTTCCTGCGTCCACAGAATCGCCTGTCTGACCCCCTAACTATAGAGTCCCCTATCACTACTGCCTTCCTCTTCCTTTCCCTACACTTCTGAGCCACAGGGCCGGACTCTGTACCAGAGGCACTGCCACTGTTGCTTCCCCCGGGTAGGCTGTCCCCACCAACAGTACTCAAATGGGAGTACCTATTGTTAAAGGGGACAGCTACTGGAGTACTCTCTAGCATCTGCTTCTTGCCCTTCCCTCTCCTGAGTATTACCCACTTATCTGTCTCCCCAGGCCATGGAGTGTCTACCTGCCTATAACTTCTCTCTATCACCTCCTCACTCTCCTTGACCAGACCAAGGTCATCGAGCTGAATCTCCAGTTCCCTAACACGGTCCCTAAGGAGCTGCAGCTGGATGCCCCTGGTGCAGATGTGGCTGTCCAGGAGGCTGGGAGTCTCCAGGACCTCACACATCTAACACCGAGCACAAAAAACCAGCTTCACAAAGATACTTCCTGCCTGTAATCTACACGTAACGAACCTCGCCTCGACCCATGTCGTGTCCTGTTCAAACTGCTAAAGAAATAGCCGTCACCTTTTCAACTCTGCTCACTTTTAAACTCTTCCTGCTGTTCTCAATGCCCAATCTGCATGTGCTTGCGCAGTTGTGCCCCGTACAAATCGCTGAAGTAAAATATAGTGATATACTGGTTAAAATAAATAAAAAATAAAGAAAAAGAAAAATGAAAAGAAAACAGAGCCTTGTGTAGGAGGAAGGACACAGATGATAGATTAAGTTAAAGGAGCAGCACAACATCAAGGGAGTCTGAACTATGCTGTACTGTTCTATGTTCCATGTAAGGGGTTCTGAGTCTGCTGGGAATGAGAGATGTGTGTGGGCCATGTGCCAGGAATGAGGAATTTAGACCAGGGAATGTACAGGGAATGAGAGATTTAGACCATGTACGGGGAATGAGAGATTTAGACCATGTACGGGGAATGAGAGATTTAGACCATGTACGGGGAATGAGAGATTTAGACCATATACAGGGAATGAGAGATTTAGACCAGGGAATGTACAGGGAATGAGAGATTTAGACCATGTACGGGGAATGAGAGATTTAGACCATGTGCAGGGAATGAGAGATTTAGACCATGCATGGGGAATGAGAGATTTAGACCATGTACGGGGAATGAGAGATTTAGACCATGTACAGGGAATGAGAGATTTACACCATGTACGGGGAATGAGAGATTTAGACCATGTACGGGGAATGAGAGATTTAGACCATGTACAGGGAATGAGAGATTTAGACCATGTACGGGGAATGAGAGATTTAGACCATGTACAGGGAATGAGAGATTTAGACCATGTACGGGGAATGAGAGATTTAGACCATGTGCAGGGAATGAGAGATTTAGACCATGCACGGGGAATGAGAGATTTAGACCATGTACGGGGAATGAGAGATTTAGCCCAGGGAATGTACAGGGAATGAGAGATTTAGACCATGTACGGGGAATGAGAGATTTAGACCATGTGCAGGGAATGAGAGATTTAGACCATGTACGGGGAATGAGAGATATAGACCATGTGCAGGCAACGAGAGATGTGGACTACATGTGGAGGAAATGAGAGATGTGAATAATGTGTCGGGAATGAGAGATGGAACCACGCACAGGGAATGAGAAGTATGAACCATGTTATTTCTTCAGCAGTTTGATCGAGGCACGACTGTGCAAGCGCGTGGACATCAGCCAGAGCCTGGAGGCTTTGGTTGATTGGGGCTTAGAAGATAACGGGTCGAGGCGAGGTATGTTGCCTGTGTAGAATATAGGCATTAAATATGTGTGTAAGGCTAGTGTTCTGTGCTTGGTGTCAGATGTGGGAAGTCCTGGAGACTCCTAGCCTCCCGGACGGCCATATCTGCACCAGGGGCATCCAGCTGCAGCTCCTTAGGGACCGCGTTAGGGAACTGGGGATGCAGCTCGATGATCTTCGTCTGGTCAGGGAGAGTGAGATGGTGATAGAGAGGAGCTATGGGCAGGTAGTCACACCGGGGACTCGGGAGACAGATAAGTGGGTAACACTCAGGAGAGGGAAGGGCAAGAGTCAGATGCTAGAGAGTGCCCCTGTGGCTGTCCCCCTTAAGTACTCCTGTTTGAGTACTGTTGGTGGGAACAGCCTACCTGGGGAAGCAACAGTGGCTGTGCCTCTGGCACAGAGTCTGGCCCTGTGGCTCAGAAGGGTAGGGAAAGGAAGAAGATGGTAGCAGTGATAGAGGATCCTATAGTTAGGCGGTCAGACCGGTGATTCTGTGGATGCAAGAAAGAAATTCGGATGGTAATTTGCCTCCCAGGTGCCAGGGTCCGGGATGTTTCAGATCGCGTCCACGATATCCTGAAGTGGGAAGGAGAACAGCCAGAGGTCGTGGTACACATTGGTACTGACGACGTAGGCAGAAAAAGGGAGGAGGTCCTGAAAACAGACTACAGGGAGTTAGGAAGGAAGTTGAGAAGCAGGACCACAAAGGTAGTAATCTCGGGATTACTGCTTGTGTCAGGCGATAGTGAATATAGGAGTAGGATGAGGTGGAGGATAAATGCACAGCTGAGGGATTAGAGCAGGGGGCAGGGATTAGGATTTCTGGATCATTGGGACCTCTTTTGGGGCAGGTGTGACCTGTACAAAAAGGACGGGTTGCACTTGAATCTGAGGGGGACCAATATTCTGGCAGGGGGTTTTGCTGAGGCTACTGGGGAGAGTTTAAACTAGAGTTGCTGTGGGGTGGAACTGAACTGAAGAGACTTGTGAAGAGGTGGTTGGCTCACAAACAGAGAAAGCTTGGAGAAAGCCCGAGGGAGAATAGGCAGGTGAGAGAGAAGGGACGCGCTCAGACCAATGGTTTGAGATGTGTCTATTTTAATGCAAGGAGTGTTGTGAACAAAGCAGATGAGCTTAGAGCGTGGATCAGTACTTGGAGCTATGATGTTGAGACTTGGATGGATCAAGGACAGGATTGGTTACTTCGAGTTCCAGGCTTTAGATGTTTCAGAAAGGACAGGGAGGGAGGCAAAAGAGGTGGAGGTGTGGCACTGCTGATCAGAGATAGTGTCATGGCTGCAGAAAAGGAGGAAGTCATGGAGGTATTGTCTACAGAGTCTCTGTGGGTGGAGGTTAGGAACAGGAGGGGATCAACAACTTTACTGGGTATTTTTTATAAGCTGCCCAATAGAAACAGAAATATTGAGGAGCAGATAGGGAAACAGATCATGGACAGGTGTAATAATAACAGGGTTGTTGTGGTGGGAGATTTTAATTTCCCAAATATTGATTGTCATCTCCTTAGAGCAAGTGATTTAGATGTGGTGGAGTTTGTTAGGTGTGTTCAGGAAGGTTTCTTGATACAGTGTGTAGATAAGCCTACAAGAGGAGAGGCTGTACTTGATCTGGTATTGGGAAATGAACCTGGTCAGGTCTCAGATCTGTCAGTGGGAGAGCATTTTAGAGATAGCGATCACAATTCTATCTCCTTTACCATAGCATTGGAGAGGAATAGGAACAGACAAGTTAGAAAAGCATTTAACTGGAGTAAGGGGAATATGAGACTATCAGGTAGGAACTTGGAAGCATAAATTGGGAACAGATGTTCTCAGGGAAATGTACGGCAGAAATGTTCAGGGGATATTTACTTGGAGTTCTGCATAGTTACATTCCAATGAGACAGGGAAAGGGTAGTAGGGTACAGGTGTACAAAGGCTATTGTAAATCAAGTCAAGAAGAACAGAGAAGCTTACAAAAGGTTCAAAAACAAGGTAATGATAGAGATCTAGAAGATTATAAGGCCAGCAGGAAGGAGTTTAAGAATGAAATTAGGAGAGCCAGCAGGGGTCATGAGGAGGCCTTGGCGGGCAGGATTAAGGAAAACCCCAAGACATTCTACAAGTACGTGAAGAGCAAGAGGATAAGACGTGAGAGAATAGGACCAACCAAGTGTGACAGTGGAAAAGTGTGTATGGAACTGGAGGAAATAGCAGAGGTACTTAATGAATACTTCAGTATTCACTATGGAAAAGGATCTTGGCAATTGTAGGGATGACTTACAGCAGACTGAAAAGCTTGAGCATGTAGATATTAATGAAGAGGATGTGCTGGAGCTTTTGGAAAGCATCAAGTTGGATAAGTCACCGGGACCAGACGAGACGTACCCTAGGCTACTGTGGGAGGCGAGGGAAGAGATTGCTGAGCCTTTGGCAATGATCTTTGCATTATCTATGGGGATGGGAGAGATTCCGCATGATTGGAGGGTTGCAGATGTTGTTCCCTTATTCAAGAAAGGGAGTAGAGATAGCCCAGGAAATTATAGGCCAGTGAGTCATACTTCAGTGGTTGGTAAGTTGATGGAGAAGATCAAAGGTTCAAGGGTCGAATTTAACATTGGAGAAATGTATACAATATACATCCTGAAATGCTTTTTCTCCGCAAACATCCACAAAAACAGAGAAGTGCCCCAAAGAATGAACGACAGTTAAACGTGAGAACCCCAAATTCCCCTCCAGCTCCTCTCTCTTGCGTGTAAGTGGTGGCGTACAACAATCCACCCCCCCCCACCAGCAAAACAAAAGGAGCACCTGCTACCGAGCACAATCATGAGCTAAGCGATAGCAAAGACACAAACCAAAGTTACCCTAAAGGCTTCGCATTTCATTCGAAATTCAACATCCCACAGGTTCTCTCTCTCCCTGAGAAGCAGGATTTATGAACATTTGGAGAGGCATAATATGATTAGGAATAGTCAGCATGGCTTTGTCAAGGGCAGGTCGTGCCTTATGAGTCTGATTGAATTATTTGAGGATGTGACTAAGCTCATTGATGAAGGAAGAGCAGTAGATGGAGTGTATATGGATTTCAGCAAGGCATTTGACAAGGTACCCCATACAAGGCTTATTGAGGAAGTAAAGAGGCATGGGATCCAAGGGGACATTGCTTTGTGGATCCAGAACTGGCTTGCCCACAGAAGGCGAAGAGTGGTTGTAGATAGGTCATATTCTGCATGGAGGTTGGTGACCAGTGGTGTACCTCAGGGATCTGTTCTGGGACCCCTTCTCTTCATGATTTTTATAAATGACCTGGATGAGGAAGTGGGGGGATGGATTACTAAGTTTGCTAATGACACAAATGTTGGGGGTGTTGTGGATAGTATGGAAGGCTGTCAGAGGTTACAGGAGGACATTAATAGGATGTAAAACTGGGCTGAGAAGTGGCAGATGGAGTTCAACCCAGATAGGTGTGAGGTGGTTTATTTTGGGAGGTCAAATATGATGGCAGAATATAGTATTAATGGTAAGACTCTTGGCAGTGTGGAGGATCAGAGGGATCTTGGGATCCAAGTCCATAGGACACTCAAAGCAGCTGCACAGGTTGACTCTGTGGTTAAGAAAGCATACGGTGTATTGGCCTTCATCAATCGTGGGACTGAGTTTAGGAGTCTCGCAATTCTGCTACTCTTCTCAACATATTGCCATGCACTCATAGATCCAGTCTAATTAATGCCAATTAAATACATCTCATCACTGGTTTCTAACTGAGCATATCTGGTTCTCATGGCTGAAGTCTGTTCTTGCCAATAGATGGAAACTCAAGAAGAGAAGGAGGTAAGGAAGTTCAGTAAAAAAAGAGAACAAAGTTAGCTTCTACTGACAGTTTATAGTATTATACTTGGCTGACAATTGTTAACTGAAGCTGTGGTTTATGCAGTGCTGTGCAAAGGTCTTAGGCACATATGTATAGCTGGGGTGGGAAGATTTTTGCACAGTGCAGTATTTGCCAATGTGGAGCAGAGCAAAGGATGTTGGGAATGGTGAGGGTGGAGCACCGCAGGAGGGGTGTGGGACAGGTGGCAGAGATGGAGTGCCAACGACAGGGGCTGGCATGTGTGCAGACACACTCAACACTGAGACACCAGACAAGGTCATTTGGTTCCAAACTATTGGTTTATTGATCATTACAGTATGATTCTCACTGGTGCTTCCCGCTCCCTACCCTCTCCTTTCTTGTTTTCCCAGCCATGTCTCCCTGTCCCCTTCTGGCTCTCAGTCCAATAGAGATCTGTATCAGAAATAGGTTTATCATTACTCACATATGTCATGAAATTTGTTTTTTATTATGGCAACAGTATAGGGCAATACATAAAATTACTACAGTACTGTGCAAGAGTCTTAGGCATCCCAAGACTTTTGCACAGTATAATTTCTGAAAGGTAGTTCCTTATTTTTAACTGTATAACAGGTAACAATTGAGGTATTGATGAAATTAGGAGCTAATGAGCACATTTTAATGTGATTTTATTTGCTGAAGTAAGAAGCTGGAAGGTGATAGGTGGAATTGGTAAAGTACTGAAGAAGGAGGAATCTGATTGGAGAGGAGAGTTGACCATGGAAGAAAGGGAAAGAGGAGCGGAACCAGAATGGGGTATGAAAAAGATATAGGAGCGGGGAGGGGGAGGGGAAGGAAGGGAGAATTGCAGTTTATTGTACCAGATAAGTGATATCAATAGATTTATCTGTTTAGTTTTTTGATAATTGCTTGGATAAGTGCTCAAGTTTTTAATCTACATTTGTCATTAAGGCACAGCAGAATTTTCATTTACCTTGTGAATAATATTAATGTTGTGTTTAGGCATTTCTAGATGCAATCTGTCTCTGCATGTGTGATACTACTTGATACTTTATTGTCACCAAACAATTGATACTAGAGCGTACAATCATCACAGTGTTATTTGTTTCTGTGCTTCACGCTCCCTGAAGTACAAATCGAAGTAAATATAATAAAAATTTAAATTATAAATCATAATTAGAAAATAGAAAAGGGAAAGTAAGGTAGTGCAAGTCAGGTCCAGATATTTGGAAGGTACGGCCCAGATCCGGGTCAGGAGTCTTATCACAGTTGGAAAGAAGCTGTTCCCAAATCTGGCCGTACGAATCTTCATGCTCCTGAACCTTCTCCCGGAGGGAAGAGGGACAAAAAGTGTGTTGGCTGGGTGGGTCTTGTCCTTGATTATCCTGGCAGCACTGTGAAGGTTTATCTGTGCCGAAGATTTGCAGAATGAAAATTCACTTCTCACTAGATTCTCCATTTAGATGCAACACTAACACTCCCTTGTGGGAGATGTCTCTTTGCCAGGTTTCGCATTTCAGGTTGGTGAACTTTAGTTGTTAATATATTTTCTAATATCATGGAGATTGTTGAGCCTATGCTGTTTCTTGTGAGCAATCCTACTAGACCCATTGCCCCACTTATTTTTCACTTTAGCCTCTTCCCTCATGCACACCAATCTAATTTCCCAGCCAGCTCTCCTGTTATCCGCCTACATGAGGGGAAATTTATAGTAGTCAGTTAATCTACGTACAAAACCAATTAAATTTATGATCAGAACTGGGAAATGTTATTGATAAAAATTGGTTTGGTCTGTATAGAAAATGAGGAGGAGCAGGGAGAACAAAAGAGAATGTTTGTGATAGGATGTAAGTGAGGGATGATGTTGGCTGAAAGATGTTGTAAAAGTTTGTGAATGATAAAAGATGCATAAGGACAAGCAATGTTGACGGAATAAAGAAAATTTCAGATTACTAGTAGAGGAAAAAAGAGGAAACGATACAAGACTGAAATTTCTTTCTCTTCTCCCTTCTTTTTCCATTCCTCATTCTAGTCCCCCACCTCCTTTCCTTTCTCCCATGGTCCACTGTCTTCTCCAATCAGATTTCTTCTCCCTCAGCCCTTCACCTCTTCCACCTATCACCTTCCAGCTACTTATTTCATCCTCCATCCCCATCCACCCAGCTTCCCTCTATGTCTGGAGGAACATCGTTTCGTTTGGTTACAGACAGATGATAATAAGCTTGAACTTGAACTTGGTCTTACCTACCACCAGTCAACTTGTACTCCTTCCCCTCCTCGTGTTATGTTTTGTAACTCCAAAACATAAAAGCTAATTGAAAGGAAAACAAGGGAGTTGGGAAATAACTTCAGAACATTCATTTTTACTTTATGTGAGGCCTGAATGAATGGCATGTAGGCATGACAACATATATCATTTATGTACTTTTAGATATAACCCTTAATGAATTACTTATATGAACAAGAATGCTTAATCAAACAATATATTTGTAATGACACTCAAATATTACTGACATATTAAATACTCAACACCCCCCACTTCTTCGGGCTTCTTCCCCCTTCCTTTCCAATGTTGATGAAGGGTCGCGGCTGGAAACATCGACTGTTTATTCCTCTCCATAGACATTGTGTGTTACAAGACAGAATTGCTTGTGTAGCATCCGTGCCCCTAATTTTCCCCCGTTCGCCTGGGGTGAACCACCGTCGCCCTGCCAATAGTGCAATACTTCGGTGTAGGTACGGTGTAATGCCCCTCCCAGTACACGCTCGCAACACAAATATCAGACAATAAACCAAAGGCGAGGAAATAATTCCAACTTTATAGTTATTCCTTAGTGATGGGTTAGTAGAAACAGATAACCTAAAGGTGCCAAATCAGTAAGTTTAACAGTTTGTGCACATAATATTTTAGTACGTTGGAGCGTATGCCTCTGGTTCCATCTACAACGACCTTCTGAGCCTTCGGCCACCATCCAAACTGTTGACGTCCAGTATCTGCCGCCCTGGAACTGCAGTCCGCTCCCCACACATCCGTCCTCCTCGCTCGCTTCCTGAAAAAGAGCACAAACTCCCGCTCAGCTCACAGATACAAGATAGCATAACAATTCTCCATTGGTTAGTTCCCCCCTTATCTACGGTCATAACCCAGTTGCAGAAACTCATTACAGCATTAAGTAACATTACAGAGAAGCCATTTCATTATAACAATACAGAGCAGCCATTTTGTTTGCCTGAACAGTTAATACCACAGTTAATGGTACTGAGAGCCCTACACTTGGTTATGTGTAATAGTTGAGTTCTGAAAGCTGCACTGTTAATGGACATGAAGTGATTAAAATGCAATGTTTTCTACATTAGAGAAACTAAATGCAAATTGAATATAAAAACAAGGATGTAATGCTGAGGCACTGGTCAGGCCTCACTTGGAGTATTGTGAGCAGCTTTGGGCCCCTTATTTGAGAAAGGAGGTGCTGGCATTGGAGAGGATTCAGAGGAGATTCATGAAAATTCCAGGATTGAAAGGCTTATTGTATGAGGAGTACTTGATGGCTCCGGGCCTGTGATCATTGGAAGTAAGAAGAATGAAGGGGAATCTCATTGAAACCTATTGAAATTTGAAAGGCCTAGATATAAAGAGAATGTTTCCTTTGGTGGGGGAATCTAGGACCAGAAGACACAGCTTCAAAATAGAGGGGTGACCATTTAGAACAGAGATGAGAAGGAACTTCTTTAGCCAGATGGTGACAAATCTATGGCACAAACAAGCTGGAGGAACTCAGCAGGCCGGGCAGCATCCGTGGAAATGAGCAGTCAATGTTTCGGGCTGAGACCCTTCGTCAGGACTGAAGAGGGAGGGGACAGGGGCCCTATAAAGAAGGTGGGGGGAGGGTGGGAAGGAGAAGGCTGGTAGGTGCCGGGTGAAAAACCAATCAGAGGAAAGATCAAGGAGTGGGGGAGCGGAAACAGGGCGGGGATAGGCAGGAAAGGTGAAGAAGGAATGTAAGGGGAAAGCATTATGGGTAGTAGAAGTTGAAGGTGAAGAAGAAATCTATGGAATTTGTTGCCGCAGGTGGCTGTGGAGGCCAGGTCATTGGGTGTATTTAAGGCAGAGGTTGCTAGGTTCTTGGTTAGTTAGGGTGTGAAAGGTTATGGGGAGAAGACAGGAGAATGGGGTTGCGAGGGAAATGGATCAGCCCTGATGAAATGGCAGAGCAGACAATGGGCCAAATGGCTTAATTCTGCTCCCATGTCTTATGGTCTTATGGATTACTTAATGGAGCACCTGTGACAAGTCTGCAGGACTGTTCTGCATCTAACACTACAATACTCCATCACTCTCCTCCTTTTCCCCATGTGTCTGTAGCCTCAAGCACTGCTGCAACGTCCAAAGCCAGCTCGGGAAAACCACCTCATCTTCCAGGCTGAAACTGAGAGCAAGTTGCTTTTACTGCCTCATACAGAGCTAGTCACTTGTGCTGTAACCCAACCATCTCCGATATTGGTTCAGTCCTCTCTCCTGCAGCCTGATTCATATGGCAGATCCCACAGATCCTGCGTTTCAACGCATTGACACAGCTTTGTGTAAACCCGTTACAAATCATTGCCATGGTGAGGGTGGCCTTGGATTAGCCAAAGACTTTTCTTTCACTACATCCTTCCTGGTAATGATGTGAACAGCCTGCAGGATGATTTTTTATATTTGTTACAGGCAATTACCTATATTTAAATTCCACAGCTACCATGGTGGGATTTGAACTCTGGAATGGCAGTCCAGGGCACCATGACATGTCCCACAGATATGCTGTTAGAGCACATTAACACCGGGTTGAGAATGTACTCCTTGTCTGCCTATTGACATACAGGTATTCGATTGGGCTCCCCTTACAATTCATTGCCATAGCAAAGCTGGTCTTGGCTAAATATTTCCCATCTCTGCCGTATGTCCACTTCTTCCTCGTTCAAATGCCTATCACCCCTCACCCTTCCTCCATCTCCCTATCATCCCTCACCATCCATCTCCCTATCACCCCTCACCCACCCTCCATCTCCCTATCATCCCTCACCATTCATCTCCCTATCATCCCTCATCCTCCATTTCCCTATCATCCCACAGCCTTCCTCCACCTCCATATCACCCCTCACCCACCATCCATCTCCCTATCATCCCTCACTCATTGTCCATCTCTCTGTCACCGCAAAGCCTTCCTCAATATTCCTATCACCCCTCACCCTCCCTCCATCACCATATCACCGCTTGCTCGTCCTCCATATCCCTTTCACCCCTCACCCTTCCTCCACCTCCCCATCATCCCCCCACCCTCCCCATCTCCCTGTCATCTCTCTTCCTTCCTCAATCTCCCTATCACCCCTCACCCTTCCTCCATCTCCCTATCATCCCTCACCTTTCCTCCATCTCCCCATCACCCCTCACCCTTCCTCCACCTAAATTCCTCTACCATTGCTCATGGCTTTGAAAGTACTGAAAAAGAGAACTTATTATATGATAAGTTTCCATGAAGACAAGAGTGGAAAAAATAAGACATAGGAGCAGAATTAGGCCATTCGACTCATGAGTCTATTCCACAATTCCATCGTGGCTGATTTAGTATCCTAATCAACCCTATTCTCCTGCCTTGTCCTGTAACCTTTTGATCTAGAATGCATCAACGTCCACTTTAAATATACTTGGCCTCCACTGTCATCTGTGCAATGAATTCTACAGATTTCCCACCTTCTGACTAAATAAATTCCTCCTCATCTCTGTTCTAAATGGACATCCTTCTACTCTAAACTGTGTCCTCTCTTCCTAGACACCCTCCCCCCCCCCCCCACCCGCCACTATAGGAAACATCATCTCCACATTCATTCTATCTAGGCCTTTCAACATTTAATAGGTTTCAATGAGATCACTCCCCTCATTCTTTTAAACTCCAAATGTATGTGCCAGAATGTAGACATTTAATAATGGTTAACCTTTGTTTGTATCATGAAAGGTCTAAAGATGGGCATTAGCAGATTCCACGGTCTCCTAGGAGATGCATAATGAAATCATTGAAGTGCACAAAATAATCAGGCAGCAGATGTATTCATCTCGATTTCTTTTGATCCAGACACATTACGTGATAAGATTAATATTTGTGAAATTATGACATTTGCAGTCATTATAAACAGGTTGATAAACCTTTTGTGAAGTTTCTTAACAGACTCAAAGTGATCATTTTCATTTTATATGCTTTTTCTGCTTGGATTGGAGTCGTGTAATTGCTCACTAAACTGAACTGTTTGCAATCGTTAGTATTGGAATCAAGTTTATTACTACTGACATTATCATTGGCCACTATGTTTGGTGCCTCCAGTTCTCCTGTATCTAAGAAAATGGCCACTGAATGTAGGCCATCCCCACAAGGTTTGATGTTTTGTGCATTCAGAGAAACTCTTCTGCACACCCCTGTTGTAATGTATGGTTGTTTGAGTTACTTCTGCCTTCCTTTGGGTGGCTGGGTGTGGATACGTCTTAACAAAGGAGGTGTAAGGTGCTCCTTCCCCCTGCTAGTCTGCAGGTCACCGTGGCAAGGTGTAACACCTGCTAGCCCCGACCAGGGGCACATGAGGCCATGGGAACAGGGGGTGGATGATCATGAGAACATACAACATGGTACAGAACGAACGAAGGAACATGTGCTTTGGAAATGGTTTGTGTTTTAAGAATGTTTTGAATAGTAGGCATTGGCAGCTAACCTCACTGTGGAGACTCAATAGGGAAGTAAACTACTCTGTGAACATTGGCTATTACAGCATAATCTCTCTTTAGTGAGAGTACTTGTGGCTATTTATATCCAATAGGTCTTCATGCCTTTGTTTGAATTTAGAACTTTACGGTTTGTAAACCCAACATTATCACACCACTGGTGAACCTGTCATCAATGAGAAATCTCTTGAATGAAGAGAACTGTGCTGTAAACAAAGACCATGGGGGGAGGGGGCTGAAACTTTCGTCACGTGTAACAAATGTGATGTCAGGCCCTAAGACAATAAGATAGAAGAGCACAATTAAGCCATTTGGCCCATCGAGTCTGGTCTATCATTTCATCATGGCTGATCCATTTTTCCTCTCAGCCCCAATCTCCTGCCTTCTCCCTGAATTCCTTCATGCCCTGACCAATCAAGAATCTGTCAACCACTGCCTTAAATGTACTTCAAGACTTCGCATCGATGGCTGCCTGTGGCAATGAATTCCACAGTTGCCCTCTGGCTAAAGATGTTCCTCTTCATCTCCATTCTAAAAGGACACCCCTCTATTCTGAGGCTGTGTCCTCTGGTATTAGACATCCCACCATAAGAAACATTCGCTCCACCTCCACCATTCAATAGGTTTCAATTAGGCCATCCCCTATTCTGCTAAATTCCAGAGAACACAGGCCTAGAGCCATCAAATGTTCTTCATATGACAAGCCGTTTAATCCTGAAATCTTTTTTGTGAACCTCCTTTGAACCCTCTCCAGTTTCAGCACATCCTTTGTAAGATAAAGGGCCCAAAACTGCTCACAAAACTTCAAGTGAGGCCTCACCAGTGCTTTATAAAGTTTCAGCATTACATCCTTGCTTTTATATTCTAGTCCTCTTGAAATGGATGCTGACCTCACAATACCTTCCTCACCACAGACTTCAGCCTGCTTGTTAATCTTCAGGGAATCCTGGACAAGGACTCTCTGGTCCCTTTGCATCTCAGTTTTTTTGTATTTTCTCTCCATTTAGAAAAAGTCAACCCTTTTATTTCTTCTACCAAAATGCCTCATCATACACTTCCCAACACTAAATTCTATTTGTCACTTCTTTGCCCATTCTCCTAATCTGTCTAAGTTCTTCTGTAGTCTTTTTAACTTCCCCAAACTACCAGCCCCTCCACCTATCATCATATCATTTGCAAACTTTGTAACAAAACCATCAATTCCATCATCCAAATCATTGGCATATGACATAAAAAGAATTGGTCCCAACAGAGAACTGTATGGAACACCAATAGTCACCAGCAGCCAGTCAGAAAAGGCTCCATTTATTCCCACCCCTTACCTCCTGCCAATCAGCCACCACTTTATCCATGGTAGAATCTTTCCTGAAATGCCATGGGCTCGTAACTTGCTAAGCATCTTCATGTGTGGACCATAAGACATAGGAGCAGGATTAGGCTATTCTGTCCAATGAGTCTATTCTGTTATTCCATCGTGGCCAATTTATTATCCATCTCAACTCCATTATCCTGCCTTCTCCTCATAATCTTTGAAGCCCTTATTAATCAAGAACCTATCAACCTCTGCTTTAAATATGCCCAGTAGCTTTTCCTCCACAGCCACTTGTGGCCATGAATTCCTAGATTCACCACCCCTGACTAGAGAAATTCCTCCTCATCTCTGTTCTTCTATTCTGAGGCAGTGTCCTGTGGTCCTCAATTCTCCCATGATTGGAAAGATCATCTTCGCATCCACTCTATGGAGGCCTTTCAATATTCGATAGGTTTCAATGAAATTTCCCCCCTCATTCCACCAGCAAAGACACGCCAGGAGCTATCAAATGCTTCTCATGCATGAACTATTTAATTCCTGTGATCAGTCTCGAGAACCTTCTCTTGTGGACCCTCTCCAAAGCCAGCACAATCTTTATTAGATATAGGGCACAAATCTGCTCAGAATATTCCAAATGCAGTCTATGAAGCCTCAGCATTACATCCTTGCTTTTATATTCTGGTCCTCTCACTATGAATGTTAACATTGCATTTGCCTTCCTTACCACTCAACCTGCAAGTTAACCTTTAGGGAATTCTGCATGAGGATTCCCAAGTCCCGTAGCACCTCTGATTTCTGGATTCACTCTCCAATCGGAATATAGTCCACACCTTTATTCCTGCTGCCAAAGCACATGAACATACACTTCCCAGGATGGTATTCCATCTGCGAAGCTTTTAATACGTTCATTCTCAGGATCATTCTCGTGAATCTCCACTGGACCATCTCTGATGCCAGAACATCGTTTCTTATCTATGAGGCCCTAAAATATAGTGTCCATGTGTGAAGCAGTTAGTGCCTGTATCCAGCAGCTGGTCAAGGGTGGTCACATCATCTGCCCCTACATGGCCCCTACCAGCCCTCTCACTGCTATGAGACGGTTCTTCATGCTGCAGGAGTGCTGGTGGAAAACTAGATTGCTGTCTGTCCTCGGCACTTCAGTGGGTAGGGCAGGGTTTCACAGTAACTTCCCAGAGCCACTGGAGGTATTATGATCCAATTAGCACTGGTTCCATTAGCAGTCTTGTTCCTGTGAATGCATCCCGAGTGCTAAGTGAAGTATTAGTGTGAGTAAAATAGGTGAATAAAAACATAGTATGGTTAGATATTTACAGGTTTGGATTGTGCTCACTGGGTGAGGGGTGGAGATACGTCTCTACCAAAGGAGGTGTGAGGTGCTCCTTCCCTCCGCTAGCCTGTAGGTCACCCTTGGACACCTGCTTAGCCCCCCGATCATGGTCATGTGAATCCAAGGGAGCAGGTGGTGGATGGTCGTATGAGCAGCCGGTGCAGATCACAAGTCCTGATTATGTGACCACTGACACCAGGCAGACAATCTCTGAAAATTATTGGTCATGGCTGGGGTGACCCATCTTGTAAGGACAGCACCCAGGAGTGGCTTACACCTCCTTTGGTAGAGGCATATCTCCCCTTGTCACCTGAATAAACCAATACCAACACCAAAATTCAGCAGACAAAAATAACTTTAGACACAGAGCTGGTAGCTTGGATTTGTTCTGAGGCATTTGAAAATTATTTTTATTTCTGGTCCCTCGCTATGTTGGAATAATGATGAAAGTGGACAGTGCAAAGGTGTCGGAGATCTTCAATATGTTTAAGGTTAGAGCATTTAAAACCTCCTGAAGATGGGCTATCCCCATGAGATGGTATCTACTGTACTCCTTCTCACAAATGCAGACCGACCTCCAGGATCATACAGTTGTCACCTGCTGACGTACACCCTCTTCTCCCGGAGTGATTATTAACTTTTGATGGCTTCACTTCCTTATATATTTTCTGAAAAGAGTTGGCTGTGGATGTCTGGTGTTCACCCAGCTTGCATCAGCTGTTGGTAAATGCGGGCTGACGATGATAGAATAGATACGATATTGGTCTATAATTATTGATGTGTGAATCAGTCATTAAAATGAATTACTCAGGTGAATACATAATAAATAAAAATACAGTGTGTTGTGGCTATGCTTCTCCTGGGTGTGCACTCTGAGCATGCCCTCTCAGTACTGAGATCACTCCAATCGAGTACGATGTTCCCCTGAGGCGTCGTCTTTTGGTGGGTCCTCAGGTGCCTGTAGAAGCTGAAAGGTCGATCTGTGATCCACACGTTCTGGTGCAGTGTGGGGAAGAGTAGGTAGCGGCTGTGGTTAGTGGTCGGGCCTTTTGGTTGTTCGGTCTCTCCTTTCTCAGCTGCCGCTTGTTCTCTGCGGCACAGCAAAAGATTGTTTTCATGTAGCGCAGCTCCCTCTGGTACAGATCTCCTTCAGGTGCATCTATTGAGTGCAATGTCTTCCCCCGGGTTTTAGCTGGAATGTTGAATTTCTTCAGGCTGATTTTGATATTATTGTTGAAGTGTTTCCTTTGCCCACCAGGGGCTCGTGGACCTTCCTTCAACTGGGAGTGACGGATCTGTTTGGGGAGACGCGAGTTAAACACCCGGATGACATGATCCATCCACTGGAGTTGGTGCTGCTCTGTTGTGGATGATCTTCTGAGTATAAGAATAACACATATGAATGGAAAGGAGTTCAAAAGTCAAGTCAAGTAAAGTTTATTGCCATTTAACTATATACATTTATATAATATATATAACCATATAATGTGTATAGAAATCAGGCAACGTTTCTTTGAACCAGGGTGTAAGGCATAGTACTGTACTACACATAACACACGATAACTTATGAAGGTAGGGATAAAATCTACAGGTGAATCACACATTAATAACAAACTAAAATGCATTAATATTAAATATTGTAAGGTACAGAATGGATTAACCAGGGACATGTTGATTTTGATGCGGCTGGGATTTCAGAAACCTAATGGCCTGAGGGAAGAAACTGTTTCTCATCCTGACCGTTCTTGCATCACAGTCTCCTTCCTGCCTGATGGTAGAAAGTCAAAGAGGATGCTGGATGGATGGGTGGATCCCTACTAACACTAAGGCCCTCTGAATTGTTTAGAGGAGATGTGGTTCTTTTTTTTTTCTTTATATTAGCTTAATACTATATATGATTTTGACAGTGTATATTCCTTTCTTTGTTTGTACTATTATTGAAATATGTATTTGAGATAACTTCTCCTCTGACCTGTATTTATCCTTATTCTTTTAAATCAATAAAAAAGATTGAAAATGAATAACAATAAGGGCCCTGCACATGCGGCTCTCCTGATAAATGTCTGTGATGGATAGTTGGGAGACCCTATTGTCCTCACAGTCCTTTGTAGGGACTTCTGGTCTGATGTTCCTGATGCACCATCAATAACTCTCGGAGACGTGAGGCGAGATAGGCTTTTATTAGCTGGAAGAAAGCACTGTCAGCAGCAAGAGACCATCACACAACATCCTGGAGACTGAGGGAGGAGCAGTGCCTCCAATCGCCTTTATACAGGGGTCTGTGGGAGGAGCCACAGGAGCAGTGAATGGGGGGGGTGTCCAGACAGGTATATGTAGTTCACCACAGTTCCACTGCTCCCACTCCAGATGGAGATGCAAATTGTCAGGATGCTGTTAGTGGTGCTACTGTAAAATGCAGTTAAGATGTTGGATGGGGGGTGGGAGCTTTGCTTGCCTCATTCTTCTTAGGAAGTAGAGGCACTGCTGTGCCTTCTTGTTCAGGGAGGTGATATTGAGAGACCAGATGAGGTCATCTGAGATGTGAACTCCCAGGAACTTGGTGCACATGGAGGATCCATATGTTTGCAGAGGGAGATGGTTTGTCTGCACCTTTCTGAAGTCCTCAATGATTTCCTTTGTCTTCTCCATGTTCAGGCTTGTGTCATTCTTCTCACACCAATCCACCAGCAGCTCCACTTCCCCTTGATACTCCACCTCATTATTGTTCTTGATAAGTTCAACCACTGTTGTATCATCTGCAAACTGGATGATACAGTTTGAGCTGAATCCTGTGACACAGTCATGCATCAGCAGTGTGAATAGTAGTGGGCTGAGGCATAACCCTTGGATAAATTTGACCTTCCATGCAAAATAGACCATTTTAATGGGGAGTGCTGGTAATTCTGCGTATTGTGGCTTTCTGCAAATTTACATAAATATTGTCTAATTGTTTAATGCTATTGTGCAGCAACTTGGGGATGATATCAGATGTCGCTATTACTGTTGGGACAATGTATATATTCATGTTCCAAAGTCATTCAATTTCCTCTTTTAATTCTGCATATTTCTGGTGTTTTTCACTTATTATTTTCTGTTGTTTATGTGTTTTTAGAATGGCTTTATCTATTAAATAAGTTGTTCTTACCTGTTTATCCTGTATTATTATATCTGCACAGTTATTATGGATTGCCCTGTCTGTAATCGCTGACTCAAAAACTGGATTGTATTTATAGTAAGGTGTGATTTCATTTATGAATTTGTGTTTTAAAGCAGGATTTTGGTGAATGACGTTTGCCATCTGATTGTGCCTCTGTAAGTAATCAGATTGAGTTAAACTTTTGCAGGCTCCTATAATGTGTTGGATTGTTTCTGGTTTTCTCAGCATTTTCTCCATTTATCATCTTGAATTTGTCGGTCTCTTATTGTATATTTTTGATTAATATTATCAATTTTTTCTTCTATATTTGCACAGTTTGTAGTCTTTTGCACACTGGTTAAACACTCAAGTTCATTGATTCTATTGTGAAATTATTGAGCATGCCTGCAAGAAAATAAATCTCAGAATTACATATGACTACATATATGTTCCTTGATAATGAATTTACTTCTTTAAACTTTATCGCCTGTCAGTCACCTATTTACAGCCTAGCGTCACTTTATGGACATAAAATCAATCAATTTATATAAGTTATCTTATGTATTTATAGTTATTGTGTTCTTTATCTTATTGTATTTTTTGTGATCCATTGGACCCAGAGTACCAATTATTTCATTCTCCTTTAAAACTGTGTACAGGAAATGGCACTAAGCAATCTTGAATCTTGAATTGAGTTGCTGCCACATGATTAACTGATTAGATATTTTCATTATTGAGTAGCTGTCCTAATAAAGTAGCCACCAAGTCTATCTTTAAAATAGCTTATACCAAATGGCCATATTCTGCTCTGAAAAATGTATTCTGTTCAAATGCCATAGAGGGAGAGAGAGAGAGAGAGGGATATATACAACACACACACAAATGATGCTGGTAACAAAAGCTTCCAGTTTTCATTTCAGATTTATGAAATGCTCCTTATAGTTCAGTGCAAAATAATGGCTGGTAACAAATAGTCCTAATCTGCTCTAAGAGTTGTATGCATTCCTTGTAGAGTCACCCTGTTCAAATGACACAGACAGAGCCACAGGGGAATAAAGGAGTCATTTGCTGATGCTGGATAATGGTGCATTAATACACAAGATGATTTATACATTACAATGAGGTTGAATAATTTTTTGGCCATGAATTTGTGGTGTGTCATCTTATTTCTACCTGACTCATTTAGTGACACAGTGAGTCTGGTGAGGGGGAGGAATGAGGCGTGAGCTGTTACATTGGCTTTATCTGTCGTGTGGTGTGCAAGTGTTTGTTGTGCCTTTGCAACAGAGCATCAGCAATGCTTGTGGGTCTCATAGTTTGGCTAATATTCACTATATCATTCTTGCATTGTGGAAGGAACCAGATTAAAAATTGCAACTTTGGCTGTAATAGGTTTAGCCACAGGCGGGGGACTTGAGCCAATAAAAAGATCAGTTCCCGAGGAGATTTAATACTTTGTTCAAAACTGCTCTCCATTAGTTGCAAGTGGCATATTCTAGCTGTATAAGTCTGTATTTCTCCATGTTCAGTGTGTGAACCCCATCTTTGGTTTGTGTAGTGTATTTAATATTTCAGTAATATTGTAAATACATTGTTTGATTAAGCATTCTTTGTTGTCTACATTACATATAACCCGTAATGATTAAAAGTACATGAATGTCATATGTCATGTGCAGCACAGTAGCGTAGTGGTTAGCACAATGCTTTACAGCACTAGTGACCAGGGTTCAATTCCCGCTCCTCGCTGTAAGGAGTTTGTACGTTCTCCCCGTGACTGCGCGGGTTTCCTCCGGGTGCTCCAGTTCTTTGGTTTCCTCCACAGTCCAAAGCCATACAGGGTAGTTGGTTAAAAAAGACAGACATACTTCATTGATCCTGAGGGAAATTGGGTTTTGTTACAGTTGCACCATCCAAGAATAGTGAAGAAATATAGCAATATAAAACCATAAATAATTAAACAATAAAAGTAAATTATTCCAAGTGGAAATAAGTCTAGGACCAGCCTATTGGCTCAGGGTGTCTGGCACTCCGAGGGAGGAGTTGTAAAGTTTGATGGCCACAGGCAGGAATGACTTCCTATGACGCTCAGTATTGCATCTCGGTGGAATGAGTCTCTGGCTGAATGTACTCCTGTGCCTAACCAGTACATAATGGAGTGGATGGGAGTCATTGTCCATGATGGCATGCAACTTGGACAGCATCCTCTTTTCAGACACCACCATCAGAGAGTCCAGTTCCACCCCCACAACATCACTGGCCTTACGAATGAGTTTGTTGATTCTGTTGGTGTCTGCTACCCTCAGCCTGCTGCCCCAGCACACAACAGCAAACATGATAACACTGGCCATCACAGACTCATAGAACATCCTCAGATGTCCGACAGATGTTAAAGGACCTCAGTCTCCTCAGGAAGTAGAATTTGTTGTTGTAAATTGTCCCCTAATTAGGTTCCGGTTAAATTGGTTCCTGGGTGGTGCGGGTCGAAGGGTCTGTTCCACATTGTTTCTGAATAAATAAACAAGTTACACCACCCTGTCATGTGTGTGCCTCACTAAGGTCGAAACTAAGTACTCACGCATCCCCAGTTTCCATGTTTTTCTTTTGAATAGTTTCTGGAATTGGCAGTGGGGTGAGGTGTGTCTCTACCAAAGGAAGTGTAAGGTGCACCTGCTTAACCCCACCACCAATCAGGGCCACGTGTAGCCATGGGAGCAGGTGGTTCATGGCCGTACGAGCAGCTGGTGCAGATCATGTCCTGGTTATGTGACCACTGACGCCAGGCAGATAATCTCTGAAAAGTATTGATAATGGCTGGGGTCATCCGTCTTGTAACGACACTGCCCAGAAGAAAACAATGGGAAGCTACTTCTGGAGAAATATTTGCCAAGAACAATCATGGTCATGAGACCATGATCACCCATATCATACGACACGGCACATAACGATGATGTGTTTCTGGAGTTACAAAGCTCCAGAAATTATTCGAAACTCCAGAAAATTCCTTTTAATCTGACAGAGTCTCCTGGGAAGTAATAATCACAAGGAACTCTACAGATGCTGGAAATCCAAAGTAACAAAATGTTGGAGGGCAAGCAGCATCCATGGAAATAGCCAACAGTCAACATTTCGGGCAGAAACCCTTCATCAGGAAATTTATGTTGTCAGTCTGTTGCTGTCCTGTTTTGTTGGTCCTTGCTACAAAATTGAAATGCATCAAACTTCTGCCAAAATATCCTCCCTACTTATTACAATACAAAATGTAAAAACAAATAACTCAAACAGAGAACAAAGCAGCGAATACGTGAGGTCATTGTCCGTTCATAACTCTCCACAGGGGAAGGCCTGTCCCTGAACGTAATCTGTCCCATCAAGTCTGTGGTAGGAGCTGTGATGTTCCATTCCTATTTCCCAGTAAGACTGCAGTATGTTACATATACTCCCCTTCCCAGTCTTCAGTCTTACACAGCTACTTCCGAAATTAATGGCAAACTTCAGGAATTCAAGATTCAACATTCAAAACTGTTTAACGTCATTTCCAGCACACAAGTGTAAAGGAGAACAAAATAATTGTTACTCCAGATCCGATGGAGTACAAAAACATAATAGGGTAAAGAACAAAATAAATTTTTAAAAAATCATAAACTTTAAATGTAAGTCATAAATTTATAAAAAACGATAGGGTCTTTTAAGAGACTCCTGGATGGCTACATGGAGCTTAGAAAAATAGAGGGCTATGGGTAAGCCTCGGTAGTTCGAAGGTAGGTACATGTTCAGGACAGCTTTGTGGGCCAAAGGGCCTGTATTGCGCTGTAGGGTTTCTACGTTTCTGTGTTTCTAGTTGTAGAATACACCTTCTGGTGTTACTTGGAACCTGGGGTTGTAAAATGTTTTGGGTCTTTAATCATCAGACACCTTCGCCCGGGTGAGCCAGCCGGGGGTGATCAGCCCCTGACGTGTCCAAGTGGTGCAATAATCCACGGATTCCCCCCCCCCCCCAGATCCACAGCCACCACAAGGCCATTTCGGCAGCCTCCAGAATGATCTCAGTGGCTCTTCTGCACCGCAGTCCTTTTACTCCAAAGGGTTTAAGAGTCCGCTGTAATTGAAAGGCCAGCAAAGCCCTGGGATCCAACTTTGACTGGCTCACAGCGAGCTCTCCAGCCCTGGTACCCAGCTTCCACTGGCTCACAGCGAGCTCTCCAGCCCTGGCACCCAGCTTCCACTGGCTCACAGCGAGCTCTCCAGCCCTGGCACCCAGCTTCCACTGGCTCACAGCGAGCCCTCCAGCCCTGGCACCCAGCTTCCACTGGCTCACAGCGACCTCTCCAGCCCTGGCACCCAGCTTCCACTGGCTCACAGCAAGCTCTCCAGCCCTGGCACCCCGGCTTCCACTGGCTCACAGCGAGCTCTCCAGCCCTGGCACCCGGCTTCCACTGGCTCACAGTGAGCTCTCCAGCCCTGGCACCCGGCTTCCACTGGCTCACAGCGAGCTCTCCAGCCCTGGCACCCGGCTTCCACTGGCTCACAGCGACCTCTCCAGCCCTGGCACCCAGCTTCCACTGGCTCACAGCGACCTCTCCAGCCCTGGCACCCAGCTTCCACTGGCTCACAGCAAGCTCTCCAGCCCTGGCACCCAGCTTCCACTGGCTCACAGCGAGCTCTCCAGCCCTGGCACCCAGCTTCCACTGGCTCACAGCGAGCTCTCCAGCCCTGGCACCCAGCTTCCACTGGCTCACAGCGAGCTCTCCAGCCCTGGCACTCAGCTTCCACTGGCTCACAGCGACCTCTCCAGCCCTGGCACCCAGCTTCCACTGGCTCACAGTGAGCTCTCCAGCCCTGGCACCCAGCTTCCACTGGCTCACAGCGAGCTCTCCAGCCCTGGCACCCAGCTTCCACTGGCTCACAGTGAGCTCTCCAGCCCTGGCACCCAGCTTCCACTGGCTCACAGCGAGCTCTCCAGCCCTGGCACCCAGCTTCCACTGGCTCACAGCGAGCTCTCCAGCCCTGGCACCCAGCTTCCACTGGCTCACAGCGAGCTCTCCAGCCCTGGCACCCGGCTTCCACTGGCTCACAGCGAGCTCTCCAGCCCTGGCACCCAGCTTCCACTGGCTCACAGCGAGCTCTCCAGCCCTGGCACCCAGCTTCCACTGGCTCACAGCGAGCTCTCTAGCCATTGCTCCAGCATTCTGCAACAACATCTGTGTATTTAGCCCTCTTGCACTCGTTGGCCTCTTCAATCCAGTCTTACCAGGGGACAGTAGGTTCCAGCAGGACCACTTGTTTTCCAGACTCCGATATTAACACCATGTCTGGGTGGAGCACAGTAGCTGCGATGATCTCGGGGAACTTGAGCTGCCAGTCTCGTGAAGTGGCAAGAAGCCCTCCTGAGGAGCTAGGCCGATGTTAAGCCTTCTCCCCCACCCTAATACAACTGATAGACTGTTTGGGAGCATGCTGATTTTTATTGTCTTGAATCGTTGTGCTGAATGCGTCCGCTATAGACCTTCGGTCTTGGTCATGGCACCAGCGGTATTGCCCTTGCCCCAACACCTTCGGGTAGCAACTGAGGATATGCTCCAAAGTGCCCCTCTTCTGGCACAGTTGGCATGCTGGAGTAACACGTACAACACGCTGGAGGAACTCAGCAGGTCGGGCATCATCCGTGGAAACGAGCAGTCAATGTTTCGGGCCGAGACCCTTCATCAGGACCCGTGGAGACGAGCAGTCAACATTTCAGGCCCCTGCTGAGTTCCTCCAGCGTGTTGTACGTGTTGCTTTGATACAGCATCTGTGGTGTACTTTGTGCTAATGTGGTGAACTACATATACCTGTCTGGACACGCCCCCTTCTGACTGCTCCTGTGGCTCCTCCCTCAGACCCCGGTATAAAGGCGATTGAGGCCTGAGCCCGGCCCTCAGTCTCCAGGATGTAGTATGGTGGTCAACTACTGCTTGTTCCTTCTTCCAGTCAATAAAAGCCGATATCTCGCCTTCACGTCTCAGAGAGAGTTATTGATGGTGCATCAGCTAGCATGCTGGAGTGTTTGCTGTGCCTCACCTATGCAGGTTGGCCGGGCTTGGGAGAATGTCATAGACTGATTTCTATATAAGGCAGCTTATATACATTGTTTTTGTGTCCATAAAGTGAGGCTAGGCACAGGAGTGTCTGTACATAAGGTGAATCTGGCTGGGGAAGGGTGGGGTGAGTTGCTGGTGGACGTATCGATCAGCCCTACTGTTTGGGGAAAGGAACTGCTCGAGCTATTTCCGGCACCTTTTTCTATACCAGTCATCAAGGACAGGCACGCCCTAGTGCTGTGATGCCTTGGATAGTTTTGACTGCACAGTGTCGAGCTTCCCTGTCAGCCGCAGTGCAGTTTCCGCAGCACACAGTGATGCAGCTTGTTAGGATGCTCTCCACTGAGCATCTGTAGGATGTGCATAGCCCAGCTCTCCTCGGCCTCCTCCACCAAGCACATCTTCCCCCACCTGCTTCCTGCTTTCCGCAGGGATCGCTCCCTACTCGCCTCCCTTGTGATCTCCCTCCTGACACTTATCCTTGCAAGTGGAATAGGTGCGACACCTGCCACTACACCTCCTCCCTCACTAACATTCACAGGCCCAAACAGCCCTTCCAGGTGAGGTGACACTTCACCTGTACGTCTTGTTGGGGTAACTTACAGTGTTCGGTGCTCCCAGTGTGGTCTCCTGTACATCGTTGAGACCCAGAGTAGATTGGGAGACCACTTCACCGAGCACCTATGCTCCATCCGCCAGAACGAGCGGGATCTCCCAGTGGCCACCCATTTTAATTCCACTTCCCATTCCCATTCCGATATGTCAGTCCATGGCTCCTCCACTGATGAGGCCTCACTCAGGTTGGAGGAACAACACCTTATATTCTGTCTGGGTAGCCACCAGCCTGATGGCATGAACATTGACTTCTCTAACTTCCGTTAATGCCTCCACCCCCCCCCTTCACCACTTCCCATTCCCTTTTCCCTCTCTCACCTTACCCTCTTGCTCGCCCATCACCTCCCTCTGGTGATACTCCCCCCCCTTTTCTTTCTTCCATGATCTTCTGTCTCTTTCCCCAATCAACTTCCCAGATCCTTAGTTCATCCCTCCCCCTCCAGGGTTTCACCTATCACCTTGTATTTCTCTCCCCTCCCTCCACATTTGAAAGCTATTCCTCAACTTCTTTTCTTCAATCCTGCTGAAGGGTTTCAGCCCGAAACGTCGACTGTACTTTTTCTCATAGATGCTGCCTAGCCTGCTGAGTCCCTCCAGCACTTTGTGTGTGTTGCTCAGATTTCCAACATCTGCAAATTTTCTCTAGTTTCCAACCCATTTCTTTTCCCCTTTCAGTTCTCCCAACCATCGGGTTCCCGAATCAGCGTGGATAACTTCACCCACCGTAATAAACCAATGACCTGATCAATAAGCTCTGAGACTCAGGCTTCAATAGCTCCTTGTGCAACTGCATCCTCGATTTCTCTCAAACACCATATTCTACATTCTGCTTTCTTTTTCTTTTTCAATCATCGAATACTCGGTATTCAATGCCATCATCCCCTCAAACATAATCAATAAGCAGCTTCAAGTCCTTTGTCTCAATACCTCCTTGTCACCTTTTGAAGTTGCCCTCGATGCTGGGAGGCTAGTGGTCATATGGAGCTGGCAGTGTTTACAACTTTCTGCAGCTTTTCCCAGTCCTGTACAGTGACCCCTCCACACCGGACAGTGGTGCAGCTAGTTTATTGATTATTGCCCACAGGACAAGGAAACCACAGATCCTCATTGGGGGATCAGAAGTGGAGAGGGTCAGCAACCTTAAATTCCACAGCGTTATCATTTGAAAATATCTGTCCTGGAAGTGTCATTTCTAAAGAAAGCGTGGCAGCGCCTCTACTTCCTTATAAGTCTGCAAAGATTTGGCATATCAACTAAAACTTTGACAAACTTCCTTAGATAGATAGATAGATAGATAGATACTTTATTCAGATGCGTGATGGAGAGTATCCTGACTGGTTGCATTATGGCCTGGTATGGAAACATGAATACCCTTGGAGGGAAAATCTTACAAAAAGAAGTGGATACAGTCCAATCCATCACAGGTAATAGCCCTCCCCACCACCGAGCACATCTACAAAGAGTGCCCAGGAGAGCTGCATGTATCTTCAGGACCCCCACCACTCAGGACATGCTCTCTTCTCACTGCTGCCGTCAGCAAGGAGATAGCCTCAGGTCCCACACCACCAAGTTCAGGAGCAGTTATTGCCCCTCAAGCATCAGGCCCTTAAACTAGTGAGGATAACTTTACTCAGGCACCAACGTAGCGTGCCCACAACTTACTGACCCCAACCTGTACATCTCAATGTGGGAGAGAGACGGGAGCAAACAGGAAATTCATACAGATATCACAAACACTTTACAGGCAGCAGAGGGAATTGAACCTTGATCACTGGTTGCTGGGTCTACCACTGCGTCATCCAGAAAGTTATTATTTTCATCTTCAGTTACAGAGACATAGATTGTCAGCTCCCATGAACAAAGGTATGGCTTTAATGTGCCTGTCAAACCAATTTGACGGCAAACTAGTGATTTCAGGCAATGCAGAAAGCATCGTGTGGAGTTTAGATCTTTTAAAGACAGACTACGGAATTACATCAATGATTTTCAATGTTCAATGGTTAACTGTGGAGTCTGCGCCATGGCCGAAAACGTGGCGGGGAGGTGGAATTCAAAAAGGAATAACACTTCTATCTTGTTGGTGAATGTACGGTCACTGAAAAATAAGATCAATGATGTCAGGGCAAGGCTGCTGTCTCGGGCAGGTGAGGCAGAGCTCAGTTGTTTGTTGCACTGGTATGTACATTTTAGTCAATTCTCGTTGGTGTGTGGACGTTAGAGTTAAGTCAGCTTCTTGTTCCCCTGATTTAGAACATCTAATGATTAAATGTTGACCATTCAATTTGCCTCAGGAGTTCTCATCCATGATCCTGACCGTGGTTTACATATAGAAACATAGAAACATAGAAAATAGGTGCAGGAGTAGGCCATTCGGCCCTTCGAGCCTGCACTGCCATTCAGTATGATCATGGCTGATCATCCAACTCAGAATCCTGTACCTGTTTTCTCTCCATACCCCCTGATCCCTTTAGCCACAAGGGCCATATCTAACTTCCTCTTAAATATAATAGACAATAGACAATAGGTGCAGAAGTAGACCATTCGGCCCTTCGAGCCTGCACCGCCATTCTGAGAGAATGGCTGATCATCTACTATCAATACCCGGTTCCTGCCTTGTCCCCATATCCCTCGATTCCCCTATCCATAAGATACCTATCTAGATCCTTCTTGAAAGCATCCAGAGAATTGGCCTCCACTGCCTTCCGAGGCAGTGCATTCCAGACCCCCACAACTCTCTGGGAGAATAAGTTTTTCCTTAACTCTGTCCTAAATGACCTACCCCTTATTCTCAAACCATGCCCTCTGGTACTGGACTCTCCCAGCATCTGAAACATATTTCCTGCCTCTATCTTGTCCAATCCCTTAATAATCTTATATGTTGCAATCAGATCCCCTCTCAATCTCCTTAATTCCAGCGTGTACAAGCCCAGTCTCTCTAACCTCTCTGCGTAAGACAGTCCGGACATCCCAGGAATTAACCTTGTGAATCTACGCTGCACTTCCTCTACAGCCAGGATGTCCTTCCTTAACCCTGGAGACCAAAGCTGTACACAATACTCCAGGTGTGGTCTCACCAGGGCCCTGTACAAATGCAAAAGGATTTCCTTGCTCTTGTACTCAATTCCCTTTGTAATAAAGGCCAACATTCCATTAGCCTTCTTCACTGCCTGCTGCACTTGCTCATTCACCTTCAGTGACTGATGAACAAGGACTCCGAGATCTCTTTGTATTTCTCCCTTACCTAACTCTACACCATTCAGATAATAATCTGCTTTCCGGTTCTTATTCCCAAAGTGGATAACCTCACACTTATTCACATTAAACGTCATCTGCCAAGTATCTGCCCACTCACTCAGCCTATCCAAGTCACCCTGAATTCTCCTAACATCCTCATCACATGTCACACTGCCACCTAGTTTAGTATCATCAGCAAACTTGCTGATGTCATTCTCAATGCCTTCATCTAAATCGTTGATGTAAATCATAAACAGCTGTGGTCCCAATACCGAGCCCTGTGGCACCCCACTAGTCACCACCCGCCATTCCGAGAAACACCCATTCACCGTTACCCTTTGCTTTCTATCTGCCAACCAGTTTTCTATCCATGTCAATATCTTCCCCCCAATGCCATGAGCTTTGATTTTACCCACCAATCTCCTATGTGGGACCTTATCAAATGCCTTCTGAAAATCGAGGTACACTACATCCACTGGATCTCCCTTGTCTAACTTCCTGGTTACATCCTTGAAAAACTCCAATAGATTAGTCAAGCATGATTTGCCCTTGGTAAATCCATGCTGGCTCGGCCCAATCCTATCACTGCTATCTAGATATGCCACCATTTCATCTTTAATAATGGACTCTAGCATCTTCCCCACTACTGATGTTAGGCTGACAGGACGATAGTTCTCTGTTTTCTCCCTCCCTCTTTTCTTAAAAAGTGGGATAACATTAGCCATTCTCCAATCCTCAGGAACTGATCCTGAATCTAAGGAACATTGGAAAATGATTACCAATGCATCCGCAATTTCCAGGGCCACCTCCTTTAGTACCCTAGGATGCAGACCATCTGGACCTAGGGATTTGTCAGCCTTCACTCCCATCAGTCTTCTCATCACCGTTTCCTTCCGAATGTCAATCTGTTTCATTTCCTCTGTTACCCTATGTCCTTGGCCCATCCATAAATCTGGGAGATTGCTTGTGTCTTCCTTAGTGAAAACAGATCTAAAGTACTCATTAAATTCTTCTGCCATTTCTCTGTTTCCCATAACAATTTCACCCAATTCATTCTTCAAGGGCCCAACATTGTTCTTAACTATCTTCTTTCTCTTCACATACCTAAAAAAGCTTTTGCTATCCTCCTTTATATTCCTGGCTAGCTTGCGTTCGTACCTCATTTTTTCTCCCCGTATTGTCTTTTTAGTTAAGTTCTGTTGTTCCTTAAAAATTTCCCAATCATCTGTCCTCCCACTCACCTTAGCTCTGTCATATTTCCTTTTTTTTAATGCTATGCAATCTCTGACTTCCTTTGTCAACCACTGTGGCCCCTTTCCCCCCTTTGAATCCTTCCTTCTCTGGGGGATGAACTGATTTTGCACCTTGTGCATTATTCCCAAGAATACCTGCCATTGCTGTTCCACTGTATTTTCTGCTAGGATATCCGTCCAGTTAACTTTGGCCAGCTCCTCCCTCATGGCTCCATAGTCTCCTTTGTTCAACTGCAACACTGACACCTCCGATCTGCCCTTATCCATCTCAAATTGCAGATAAAAACTTATCATATTATGGTCACTACCGCCAAATGGCTCCTTTACTACAAGATCGCTTATCAAATCCCGTTCATTACACAACACTAAATCCAGAATAGCCTTGTCCCTGGTCGGCTCTCGTACAAGCTGTTCCAAGAATGCATCCCGTAGGCACTCTACAAACTCCCTATCCTGTGGTCCAGCACCAACCTGATTCTCCCAGTTCATCTGCATGTTGAAATCCCCCATAACTACTGCGACATTACCTTTGCCACATGCCAATGTTAACTCCCTATTCAACTTGCACCCAATATCCATGCTACTGTTTGGTGGCCTATAGACAACACCCATTAGGGTCCTTTTGCCCTGACTGTTCCTCAGTTCTATCCACACAGACTCCACTTCTCCTGATCCTATGTCCCCCCTTGCAAAGGACTGAATCTCATTCCTCACCAACAGGGCCACCCCACCCCCTCTGCCCACATTTCTGTCCCTACGATAGCACGTATACCCTTGTACATTCATTTCCCAGGTCTGATCTCCCTGCAGCCATGTCTCCGTTATTCCAACAACATCATAGTTACCCATTCGCACCTGAGCTTCAAGCTCATCCGCCTTATTTCTGACACTTTGTGCATTCAGATATAGAATTTTTAACCCATTTCTCCTCTCTCTGTTTAAATGGCTGCCTATTGTGCTTAACCCAGCTCCCTGAACTCCTATCGGGCTATACGCTCCTTGAATTTTGTTGTCCTTCCTAAATTTACTTATTCTTTCTGCACATTTAACTCCATGTTCCGTCAGACCATCCCTCTGTACATGTGTCCTCCTTATCACTTGTTCCGCCTCACCTTTCTCTACTACACACTTAATATTCCGGAACCGTGTAGTCCCCACCTGTCCTTTATTCTTCATCTCGCTATCCTCTCTCACATTCTGGATCCCTGCCCCCTGCAAATTTAGTTTAAACCCCCCCGAGAAGCACTAGCAAACTTTACTGCAAGAATGTTAGTACCGCTCCAATTAGTATAGCCAATGAACCGGCCTCAACTGTTTCCTGTGGCAGAGAATTCCACAGATTCACCACTCTCTGTGTGAAGAAGTTTTTACTCATCTCGGTCCTAAAAGGCTTCCCCTTTATCCTTAAACTGTGACCCCTCGTTCTGTACTTCCCCAACATCGGAAACAATCTTCCTGCATCTAGCCTGTCCAATCCCTTTAGAATTTTGTACGTTTCAATAAGATCCCCCCTCAATCTTCTAAATTCCAGTGAGTATAAGCCTAGTCGATCCAGTCTTTCTTCATATGAAAGTCCTGCCATCCCAGGAATCAATCTGGTGAACCTTCTCTGTACTCCCTCTATGGCAAGAATGTCTTTCCTCAGATTAGGGGACCAAAACTGCATACAATATTCTAGGTGCAGTCTCACCAAGGCCTTGTACAACTGCAGTAGAACCTCCCTGCTCCTGTACTCAAATCCTTTTGCTATGAATGCCAACATACCATTTGCCTTTTTCACCGCCTGCTGTACCTGCATGCCCACCTTCAATGACTGGTGTACAATGACACCCAGGTCTCGTTGCATCTCCCCTTTTCCTAATCGGCCACCGTTCAGATAATAATCTGTTTTCCTGTTCTTGCAACCAAAGTGGATAACCTCACATTTATCCACATTAAATTGCATCTGCCATGAATTTGCCCACTCACCTAACCTATCCAAGTCACCCTGCATCCTCTTAGCATCCTCCTCACAGCTAACACTGCCGCCCAGCTTCGTGTCATCCGCAAACTTGGAGATGCTGCATTTAATCCCCTCGTCTAAATCATTAATATATATTGTAAACAACTGGGGTCCCAGCACTGAGCCTTGCAGTACCCCACTAGTCACTGCCTGCCATACTGAAAAGGTCCCGTTTACTCCCACTCTTTGCTTCCTGTTTGCCAACCAGTTCTCTATCCACATCAATACCATACCCCCAATACCGTGTGCTTTAAGTTTGCACACTAATCTCCTGTGTGGGACCTTGTCAAAAGCCTTTTGAAAATCTAAATATACCACATCCACTGGCTCTCCCCTATCCACTCTACTAGTTACATCTTTAAAAAATTCTATAAGATTCGTCAGACATGATTTTCCTTTCACAAATCCATGCTGACTTTGTCCGATGATTTCACTTCTTTCCAAATGTGCTGTTATCACATCTTTGATAACCGACTCTAGCATTTTCCCCACCACCGATGTCAGACTAACCGGTCTATAATTCCCCAGTTTTTCTGTCCCTCCTTTTTTAAAAAGTGGGGTTACATTAGCCACCCTCCAATCCTCAGGAACTAATCCAGAATCTAAGGAGTTTTGAAAAATTATCACTAATGCATCCACTATTTCTTGGGCTACTTCCTTAAGCACTCTGGGATGCAGACCATCTGGCCTTGGGGATTTATCTGCCTTTAATTCCTTCAATTTACCTAACACCACTTCCCTACTAACATGTATTTCCTTCAGTTCCTCCATCTCACTAGACCCTCGGTCCCTTACTATTTCCGGAAGATTATTTATGTCCTCCTTAGTGAACACAGAACTGTTGGGGTTAATTAGTATTGGGGTTAATTTGTGTCGGGGTTAATTCGTGTTGGGGTTAATTCGGGACCGCCATTACAGGTCAGGAGTGGCTCACGTATCGCACATCATGTTAGGAAGCTGGAATGCGAGCGAGGGGGAGCGAAACTGGGGACCCCGCTACACCGATACTATTAGTGTCACGCGATACAGTAAACAAAAGAAACTCGTGAGCATCTGGCTATGGGCCAATAGATGGACACGAGTGCCCGATATTACCTAATATGTAACGGGGTATTGTGGTGGGGGGAAAAAGGGATATAAATAAGAGCAGATTGTAAGGAGAGGCCAGAAAGCGCGCCTTCTCCAGCGATTCCGTCGACTCGCTGTACCAGTTACGATTCCAGCCAATAAAGCCACGTGTTGCTATATTCCGGTGTTGGTTGTCTCTCTTCCTAAAAGAATACAGGGTATTCAATTGGTCTGCCATGTCTTTGTTCCCTATGATCAATTCACCTGTTTCTGACTGTAAAGGACCTACATTTGTCTTGACCAATCTTTTTCTTTTCACGTATCTATAGAAGCTTTTACAATCAGTTTTTATGTTCCCTGCCAGCTTTCTCTCATAATCTTTTTTCCCTTTCCTAATTAAGCCCTTTGTCCTCCTCTGCTGGTCTCTGAATTTCTCCCAGTCCTCAGGTGTGCCGCTTTTTTTTGCTAATTTACGTTTCTTCTTTGGACTTGATACTATCCCTAATTTCCCTTGTCAGCCACGGGTGCACTACCTTCCCTGGTTTATTCTTTTGCCAAACTGGGATGAACAATTGTTGTAGTTCATCCATGCGATCTTTAAATGCTTGCCATTGCATATCCACCATTAACCCTTTAAGTATCATTTGCCAGTCCATCTTAGCTAATTCACATCTCATACCTTCAAAGTTACCCTTTAAGTTCAGAACCTTTGTTTCTGAATTAACTATGTCACTCTCCATCTTAATGAAGAATTCCACCTTATTATGGACACTCTTACCCAAGGGGTCTTGCATGACAAGATTGCTAACTAACCCTTCCTCATTGCTCAATACCCAATCTAGAATGGCCTGCTCTCTAGTTGGTTCAGAAAACCATCCCGCATACATTCCAAGAAATCCTCTTCCTCAGCACCCTTACCAATTTGGTTCACCCAATCTATATGTAGATTGAAGTCACCCATTATAACTACTGTTCCTTTATTGCACGCATTTCTAATTTCCTGTTTATTGCCATCCCCAACCTCACTACTACTGTTAGGTGGCCTGTACACAATTCCTACCAGCGTTTTCTGCCCCTTAGTGTTATGCAGCTCTACCCATATTGATTCCACATCCTCCAGGCTAATGTCCTTCCTTTCTATTGCGTTAATCTCCTCTCTAACCTGCAATGCTACCCCACCTCCTTTTCTTTCCTGTCTATCCCTCCTGAATATTGAATATCCCTGGATGTTGAGCTCCCATCCTTGGTCACCCTGGAGCCATGTCTCTGTGATCCCAACTATATCATATTCGTTAATAACTATCTGCACATTCAATTCATCCACCTTGTTACGAATGCTCCTCGCATTGACACACAAAGCCTTCAGGCTTGTTTTTACAACACTCTTAGCCCTTATACAATTATGTTGAAAAGTGGCTCTTTTTGCTTTTTGCCCTGGATTTGCCTGCCTGCCACTTTTACTTTTCATCTTACAACTTTTTGCTTCTACCCTCATTTTACACCCCTCTGTCTCTCTGCACTTGTTCCTATCCCCCTGCCACATTAGTTTAAATCCTCCTGAACAGCAGTAGCAAACGCTCCCCCTAGGACATTGGTTGCAGTCCAGCCCAGGTGCAGACCGTCCTGTTTATACTGGTCCCACCTCCCCCAGAACTAGTCCCAATGCCCCGGAAATTTGAATGCCTCCCCCTTGCACCATTTTTCAAGCCACGTATTCATCTGAAATATCCTCCTATTTCTACTCTGACTAGCACGTGGCACTGGTAGTAATCCAAAGATTATTACCTTTGTGGTCCTACTTTTTAGTTTATCTCCTAACTCCCTAAATTCACCTTGTAGGACCTCATTCCATTTTTTACCTATATCGTTGGTACCTATGTGCACCACGACCACTGGCTGTTCACCCTCCCATTCCAGAATGTCCTGCAGCCGCTCAGAGACATCCTTGACCCTTGCACCAGGGAGGCAACATACCATCCTGGAGTCTCGTTTGCGGCCGCAGAAACGCCTATCTATTCCCCTTACAATCGAATCCCCTATCACTATAGCTCTCCCACTCCTTTTCCTTCCCTCCTGTGCCGCAGAGCCACCCATGGTGCCATGAACTCGGCTGATGCTGCCTTCCCCTGATGAGACATCTCCCCCAACAGTATCCAAAACAGTATATCTGTTTAGGAGGGAGATTACCTCAGGGGACTCCTGCACTACCTGCCTACTGCTACGCTGTCTAGTGGCCACCCCTTCCCTTTCTGCCTGTATAGCCTTTACCTGCGGTGTGGCCAACTCACTGAATGTGCTATTCACGACTTTCTCAGCATCGTGGATGCTCCAGTATCACCATAAGCAAGTGCTCGCAAAATTGCACAATGTTGTCTGTAAACAAGAAACAACTCATTGCGACACCAACTTTAACCAGGTCTGTTTGAAGAAAACCCTGCCCGATTACCACCAGTAAGTAACCTGTTGCATCAGAGGTCCCAACACAATAGACCACTGCTACACCATGATAAGGAAATCCTATCATTCCTTCCCCAGACCCTATTTCGTAAGTCCGATCTTTTGGATATACTCCTGCTACTTGCGTACAGACAGAGCCTAAGAAGCAAGGCTCCAGGGATCAAGACAGCTAAGGGTGGTCATGGGAGGCAGAGGAAAGGTTGCAGGATTGTATTGAGTTAGTGGACTGGGCCATGTTCAAGAACTCATCTGAGGATCTGAATGACTACACCAGGGTCATAACAGACTTTATTAAAACAACTGTGAATGAGTGTGTCCCCATGAAATTATTCAGGGTTTTCCCATTCAGAAACCCTGGATGAACAATGAAACTCAGAACCTGCTGACAGCCAGATCGGAGGCATTCAATTCTGGAGATCAAGAATGCTACAAGAGGTGCGGGTATGAACTTCAGAAAGACAAAGTGGAGATTCCGGACTAGTCTCGAATCAACGAGGGTTGCTCGACAGCTGTGGCAGGGTTTGAAAGCCATAACCTCCTACAAAGCTAAATCTCACAACATAGGGGACTGCAGAGCTTCACTTCCAGATGAGCACAATGCCTTCTATGCTCACTCTGACCACCAGAACAGAGAGGAACCATCGTGCACCCCTTGTTTGTCTTCCAATGACTCTTTGGTCTGTGTATCTGAAGATGACGTGCAGAGAATTAATCCAAGGAAAGTACCTGCTTTAGCTAAGTTCCTGGCCAAGTACTGAAGATTTGTGCCGGTCATCTGGCTGGTGTATTCACGGATATCTTCAATCTCTTGCTCCGGTAGAGTGTGGAACCCATCTGCTTCAAGCAGGCTTCAGTCATACTGGTGTCCGTCTAAATGACTATTTCCAAGTGGCATTTACATCCACAGTGATGAAGCGTTTTGAGAGGCTGGTGTTAAAGCATATTAAAGCATATCTGTAAGGCATTTGACGAAGTTCCCATGCAAGGCTCCTTCAGAACGTAAGGAGGCATGGGATCCAAGGAGACCTTGCTTTGTGGATCCAGTATTGGCTTGCCCACAGAAGGCAAAGGGTGGTTATTCTGCATGGAGATTGGCGACCAGTGGTGTTCCACAGGAATCTGTTCTGTGACCCATGCTCTTTGTGATTTTTATAAATGATCTGGATGAAGAAGTAGATGGGTGGGTTAGTAAGTTTGCTGATGACACAAAGGTTGGGAGTGTTGTTGGTAGCCTGGATGGATGTTAGTGGTTACAGTGGGACATTGATAGAATGCAGAATTGAATCCATGAATTGGGCTGAGAAGTGGCAGATTGACTTCAACCCTGATAAGTGTGAAGTGGTTCATTTTGGTAGGTCAAATTTAAAGATAATATTTATATAATATTTATGGTAAGATTCTCAGCAGTGTGGAGGATCTGAGAGATCTGGAGGTCCATGTTCATAGGACACTCAAAGCTGCTGCACAGGTTGACAGTGTTGTTAAGAAGGCGTATGGTATGTTGGGATTCATCAACCATAGGAGTGAGTTCAAGAGCCGTGAGATAATGTTTCAGCTGTATAAGACCTTGGCCAGACCCCACTTGGAGTACTGTGCTCAGTTCTGGTCGCCTCACTACAGGAAGGATGTGGATGCTATAGAGAGAGTGCAGAGGAGATTTACAAGGATGTTACCTGGATTGGGGAGCATGCCTTATGAGAATAGGTTGAGTGAACTTGGCCTTTTCTCCTTGGAATGACAGAGGATGAGAGGTTTTTGGACAGAGGTGTATAAGATAATGAGGGTCATTGATCATGTGAATAGCCAGAGGCTTTTTCTGAGGGCTGAAATAGTTAACATGGGTGTCTGGAAATAGGTATAGAGGACATGTCAGGGGTAAATTTTTCACACAGAGTGGTGGGTGCATAGAATACACTGCCGATGGCAGTGGTAGAAACGGATACAAAAGGGTCTTTTAAAAACCTTTTAGATGGGTACATGGAGCTTAGGAAAATAGAGGGCTATGTGGTAGGGTAGTTCTAGGCAGTTTCTAGATTAGGTTACTTGGTTGGCACAACATTGTGGGCAGAAGGGCGTGTAATGTGCTGCAGATTTCTATGTTGTATGTTCATATCAGCTCCCGTTTGAGTGGCGTCTTGGTGATCCACTCAGATTTGCCTACTGAAGCAACGGGTCCACAGCAGATGCTGCTTCACTGGCCCTTCACACAACCCTGGAACATCCAGACAGCAGAAATGCATACATCAGGATGGCATTTAACACCGTAATTCCTCTAAACTACTCAGTGAACTCCAACACCTGGGCCTCAATACCCCCTTTGTGCCATTGGATCCTGATTTGCTCACTTGTCTGGATTGGCAACAACACCTCCTCCACAACCTCCATCAGCACAGGAGCACTGTAGGGATGTGTGCTTCGCCCCTGATCACTTTACACACTATGACTGTGGGGCTAAGCACAGCACCCACACCATATACAAGTTTGCTGATGACACCACTGTTGGGAGCCATAAAAAAGGTGATGATGAATCAGCATACGGGGGGAGGGTGAAAATTTGACTGAGTGGTGTAATAACAACAATATCTTACTCAACATCAGTAAAACCAAGGAACTGATTGTAGACTTTAGGAGAGGGAAACCAGAGGTCCATGAGCCAGTAATCATTGGAGGATCAGAGGTAGAGAGGGTCAGTAACTTTAAATTCTTGGGTGACACTAACTCAGAGGGCCTGTCGTGGACTCATCATATAAATATAATTGTGTAGAAAGCACTACAATGCCTCTACTTCCTCAGGAGTTTGCGGAGATTTAGCATGTCATCAAAAACCTTGGCAAACTTCTATGGATGTGTGGTGGAAAGTGTGCTGACCTGGCTGCATTATGGCCTGGTGCGGGAACACCAATTCCTCTGAGTGGAAAATCCAGCAAAAGGTAGCAGATTCAGCCCAGTAAAACCCTCCCAAACATTGAACACATCTACATGAACCGTTGCTGTAGAAAAACAGCATCCACCACCCAGGCCATGCTCCTTTCTCACTGCTGCCATTAGTTAGAAGGTACGAGAGCCTCAGGACTCGTACCACCAGGTTCAAGAACAGCTACTACCCCTCAGCCACTGGGCTTTTAAACAAAACTACTCTTATTTAAGGACTCTTTTATCTTGTTATTTCAAGCTCATCATGTATTGCTATTTATTTATATCTGCATTTGCAGTTTGTCTACAGTTCCAGATGTTTACAGTTTACAGTTACTACTCTATAGATTTGCTATGCCCACAGAAAAAGAGTCTTAGGGTTGTATGGTGACGTGTATGTACTCTGATAATAAATTTTACTTTGAACCTCAACCAAACATGTTATAAAAGTTTAAGAAATAATCGAAAAGCCAGGAATTGCATTTACAAAATCCAAGTAGTTTTCTCAAGATATAAATAAATTTTTAAAATCTGTGTATGTTGGAAATCTGAAATAAAATTAGAAGAGTCAGGAGGCCAGGCAGCAGCAGTGAGAAGACACCTCCCTCCCTCCCCTTTCTTGATCTTTCTGTCTCCATCTCTGGAGATGGCTTATCTACTGATATCTACTATAAGCCTACAGACTCTCACAGCTACCTGGACTATTCGTCTTCCCACCCTGTCTCTTGCAAAAATGCTATCCCCTTCTCACAATTCCTCCGTCTCCGCCGCATCTGCTCTCAGGATGAGGCTTTTCATTCCAGGACGAAGGAGATGGCTTCCTTTTTTAAACAAAGGGGCTTCCCTTCTTCCACCATCAACTCTGCTCTCAAACGCATCTCTCCCATTTCCCGCACAGCTGCCCTCACCCCATCCGCCCACCACCCCACTCAGGATAGGGATCCCCTTGTCCTCACCTACCACCCCACCAGCCTCCAGGGTCCAACGTATAATTCTCTGTAACTTGTGCCACCTCCAATGGGATCCCACTACCAAGCACATCTTTCCCTCCCCCCCCTTTCTGCTTTCCGCAGGGATCGCTCCCTACGCGACTCCCTTGTCCACTTGTCCCCCCCATCCCTTCCCACCGATCTCCCTCCTGGCACTTATCCTTGTAAGCACAAGTGCTACACCTACCCTTACACTTCCTCCCTCACCACCATTCAGGGCCCCAAACAGTTCTTCCAGGTGAGGCGACACTTCACCTGTGAGTCGGCTGGTGTGGTATACTGTGTCCGGTGCTCCCGGCGTGGCCTTTTATATATTGGTGAGACCCGACACTGACTGGGAGACCGTTTCGCTGAACACCTACGCTCGATCCGCCAGAAAAAGCAGGATCTCCCAGTGGCCACACATTTTAATTCCACATCCCATTCCCATTCTGATATGTCTATCCATGGCCTCCTCTACTGTCAAGATGAATCTACACTCAGGTTGGAGGAACAACACCTTATATACCGGCTGGGTAGCCTCCAACCTGATGGCATGAACATTGACTTCTCTAACTTCCGTTAATGCCCCCCTCACATTCTTACCCATCCCTGACATATTTAGTTGTCTGCCTGTTCTCCATCTCCCTCTGGTGCTTCCCCCCTCCTTTCTTTCTCCCGAGGCCTCCTGTCCCATGATCCTTTCCCTTCTCCAGCTCTGTATCACTTTCGCCAATCACCTTTCCAGCTCTTAGCTTCATCCCACCCCCTCCGGTCTTCTCCTATCATTTCGCATTTCCCCCTCCCTCCACTACTTTCAAATCTCTTACTATCTTTCCTTTCAGTTAGTCCTGATGAAGGGTCTCAGCCTGAAACGTCGACAGCGCTTCTCATTATAGATGCTGCCTGGCCTGCTGTGTTCCACCAACATTTTGTGTGTGTTGTTTAGCAGTGGGAAGAGATTTGTTAGGGTCAAGCATTGATGTTGCGCCCCAACTGTCTACACGATACACAGTCTAGTAAGTAAGCCAGGGCACGTTGGTTTTAGAGCAAGCTGTTGCCGTTGCAGCAGGTTCTTCCTCTCCACGCAGCTGATCAATGCAGCCTAGACCGATACAGTTTGGCACCAGCGGATCTACAGAAGTTGCCAGTCAATGTAGAACTCAATGTAGGACTATCTCAGGGGTCCAGCTCCAGAACTTTCATCAGGGTTTACCCTTGAAGCCTCCCCCATGAGTGGGCATGGCCACAATGCAGCAAAGGTTTGAGATCAGAGTTTCCCTCTCCTAGATGAGCTGCCAGCCACTGCTGACAAGCTCCACCTGCCTGAAGTGAACAGTCTTAACCGCCTTTGCCCCTTCTCCTGAAATGGTTCAGCCAGGCTTAATAGCTAAGCCTGACCTATCGGGGCACACAGCAGCAGCCACGTGAGTGGCACAGTGGCCGGCTCTGAGGCTTGGCAGGGAAGGTTAAAGTCAGGCAATGTGGTAGTGATAGGGAACTGGATAGTTAGGGGGACAGGCAGGAGATTCTTCAGCCGCAAAAGAGACACCAGGATGGTGTGTTGCCTCCCGGGTGCTAGGGTCCATGACAAAGCCATACTGACTATTCCTAATCATATTATACCTCTCCAAATGTTCATAAATCCTGCCTCTCAGGATCTTCTCCATCAACTTACCAACCACTGAAGTAAGACTCACTGGTCTATAATCTCCTGGGCTATCTCTACTCCCTTTCTTGAATAAAGGAACAACATCCGCAAACCTCCAATCCTCCGGAACCTCTCCTGTCCCCATTGATGACGCAAAGATCATTGCTAGAGGCTCAGCAATCTCCTCCTTCACCTCCCACAGTAGCCTGGGGTAAATTTCATCCGGTCCTGGCGACTTATCCAATTTGATGCTTTCCAAAAGCTCCAGCACATCCTTTTTCTTAATATCTACATGTTCAAGCTTTTCAGTCTGCTGCAAGTCATCATTACAATCACTAAGATCCTTTTCCATAGTGAATACAGAAGTAAAGTATTCATTAAGTACCTCTCCTATTTCCTCCGGTTCCAAACACACTTTCCCACTGTCACACTTGGTAGGTCCTATTCTTTCACGTCTTATCCTCTTGCTCTTCACATACTTGTAGAATGCCTTGGGGTTTTCCTTAATTCTGCCCGCCAAGGCCTTCTCATGGCCACTTCTGGCTCTCCTAATTTCATTCGTAAACTCTTTCCTAGTAGCCTTATAATCCTCTAGATCTCAAACATTACCTTGCTCTCTGAACCTTTTATAAGCTTTTCTTTTCTTCTTGACTAGATTTATTTCAGCCTTTGTATAGCACGGTTCCTGTACCCTACCATAACTTCCCTGTCTTATTGGAACGTACCTATACAGAGCTCAACACAAATATCCCCCGAGTACTTGCCACATTTCTTCCGTACTTTTCCCTGAGAACATCTGTTTCCAATTTAAACCTCCAATTTCCTGCCTGATGGCCTCATAATTCCCCTTAAACACCTTAATTCCAATTAAACACCTTTCTAACTTGTCTGTTCCTATCTCTCTCCAATGCTATTGCAAAGGGGATAGAATTATAATCACTATCTGCAAAATGCTCTCCCACTGAGAGATCTGACACCTGACAGGGTTCATTTCCCAATATCAGATCAAGTACAGCCTCTCCTCTTGTAGGGTTATCTACATACTGTGTCAAGTAACCTTCCTGAACAGACCTAACAGGGTGATAGTGTGACAAAGCGTGATGAAGTTGAAATCTGTTCAGTTTAGTTGCAAATAATTGTTCAAATAATTTTAAAAAGAGTTAAAATAATTTATTTAATGTGAATAACATTTCATGTTGAGGAAAAAAAAGGGTATTACTTTAAAAACATATAAATGTGTTGTTGAAAATACTGAGAATCTGTGCAAGGTATGTGTTTACAGTATTGAGCACTGAATCTGCTGTTGACTTGTAAGGGCTCGCATTCAAACTTCAGCTGCATGCCTGCCGGAATGCCAGGGGAGGGGCAGTATACGCTGTACTGTACTCATTCACCATAAAATGACCGATGCATGAACGTTACAGCGCTTATGTTTCATTCTCTCCCCTTTTCTGTGGTACTACAACTTTTGGAGGCACTGCTGAGATTGGGTGTGCAGGTAGACCATCTCCTTGCCAAACTGAGTTCATCCCAGCCATTTGTTAATTGCCTGGAGCCGCTGCAGAGTGAGGTAGTTGACTGAGGTGAGTGTGAGGTCGAGAACTGATGGAACAGTGTGTGACCTTGAGGCACAGTGAATACTCGAGGCTGCAGAATCCAGTCAGCAGCAGGTAATCGTACAGCCGCAATAACTCACTTTTTGCCAAGGGAAAAAGAAAATGGACGTGCTTGGGAATCTCCCAGAAGAAATTAGTGAGAAAGTGTGTGAATTATCTAAAGACCATCTGATAGAACTCAGTAGCTTCCTTCTGCTCTCAGGAGAGGACATAGTTGAGAAACCATATCTGTCTCTCTTTTCCCTAATAAGTCACCATCTGGAAAGAGAGGAGCTGGGAAATCTGGAGAACTCCTGCAGGTTAGAGACAAGTTAAATCAGTTGCTACAACTGCTGTGGCTGATGAAACAGAGGAAAAAAACAGGGAAATTACAGCAACCCGTAGTTCAATACAGAGGCCAGCTCCTAACAAGATGAACTTGAGCGATCCATAATAGTTAGATGAGAGGGAAATTGTCTCACAATCATAGCGCAAAGACTTTAAAATATCTGCTCAGGTTGGTGAGACTAGTCAGAAAGACAAGTTGTCCTTTTCTAGCCTTGTTCGCCAGATAGAAAGTACCCTAAAGAGAGGCTGTCCGGAGGAGGAGATAATTGATGCAGTGATCAGAGCAATTCTGTCTGGGCTCCAGTTACCCTGAGGGTAAATCAGACTTGACCTTGCCTGCCCTTCGACAGATCTTTCACTCACATAATCAGGGAAAAGGGGCAACTGAACGGTATAAGCTGCTGACAGCAGAAGCCCAACGCAGTACGAAGTTTCTTCAAATGTGTTCTTGATCTGAAGCATACAGATTTGCCTCACAGGAAGCAGAGCCTGGTCTGAAATATGATCCAGTCTTAGTGCAGAGAACACACCAGTTTACAGTGATTGTATTCAAAATTACCTGATGCACTATCAATAACTCCAAAAGACTGGAAGTAGAGTAAATACTGAAAGGCTTTTATTAGCAGTAAAATGGAGCATGTCCATGCTGGATGACTGTGGGAGGAGCAGTGACACAATCGCCTTTATCCAGGGGTCTGTGGGAGGAGCCACAGGATCAGTCAGCAGGGGGTCTGTGGGAGGAGCCACAGGAGCAGTCAGCAGAGGGGTGTGTCCGGACAGATATACATGGTTTACCACATTACCCTCAGCCATACCCTTTAGATCCCAAAACTTCAGATGAGTTACTATTTGGGGCAAATGAAGTGAAGAAAAAGAATAAACAAAAGCTAGCTAGTCATCCCGCACTGCCTCGTAGAATGTTATTTACTGGGATGTCGAAGTGAAGCGATATGGGGCACACGTTTACAGGTGTGCATCATAGACAAGCAGTGGAAAACCAGGCACATAACTGGAGTTAAACTTGGAGGCAGTAGAGACACCCGGGGCATTACAGCTGGTGACACCCAATGGTGCAAGCTTGCCATATGTGAGATAGGTTGAGATCACTTCCAAATTAGCTTCACCTGGTGCAAAGCATTCGTCATACCAGTTCTGGCCCTGAAAGGCAGACTTCTACCCCATCCCATCATTGGATTCAACGTGATTGAACAGATTATCAAGGAGAGGGACAAAAGGGAACCTTTGTCTGAAACAGTAAGAGCTTCATTCCTGAGCCTTAAGAGGAGCAAAATCAAGGCCTCTATCAATCTGATTAGCATCGAGAATCCCTCTACCAAGTACAGACAACAGAGGGAAAGTTAATGTATCAGAACAAACAACGCAAGTTTAAAGTACAGTCTCCATTTTGTGACGGAAGGCAAAATGATGCTCTTTAATCCAGAAGTGAACTCACAGTGGGTAGAAGGCCTTGAACTACGTGAAACACTACAGAGGGGTGCACGTCCATACATTGTTATTGATGTGCACAACAGAACAGACCATGACTCTGCAGTTTGACACCAAATACAGGATGAACTCAACTCAGATTTACGGGATCCCCCAGAAATGTGAGCCACCTAAATATATAAAAGCAGCAAATGCTTCGAGAAGAAAGTCACTCCTTTGCAAAATCAGACAATGACATTGGATGTATCAGGATGTATCAGTGACACAGAGTGAGAGTCAGGAAAAGGAAAGGGGCTAGTGCAGAGTACCCCGTGGACATCAGCCTCAATGACAGGTACACCTTGGATACTGTTGGGGAGGATGACCTAGCAGAGGAGAGTCACAGTGGTTGTGTCTCTGGCACTGAGTCTGCCTCTGTGACTCAAACAAGAAGGGGAAGAAGAGGCACGCTGTGGTGATAGGGGATTCATTAGTTATGAGAACTAACAGGAGGTTCTATGGGTGAGAACGAGATTCACTAGTAAGATTATACGGTTTAATATGTGGCTAAGGAACTGGTGTAAGAGGGAGGAAGTAGGATTTCTGGATCATTGGGCTCTCTTCCAGGGAAGGTGGGACCCGGACAGAAGAGACAGTTTGCACCTGAACTGGAGGGGGACTGATATCTAGCGGGAAGGTTTGTTAATGCCGCACGGTGAGGTTTAATACTAGAGTTGCAGGGGGATGGTAACCAGAGAGCCAGAACAGTTGGTGGAGAGATTGTGGAGGCAGATGTTGGTAAGACCAACAAAGTTAGGAATCAAAAGTTTGAGCATGGTGCAACAAAATCAAAAAGGGTGAAAACAAGACTGAAGGTGTTGTATCTGATTGCACACAGAATACAGAATAGGGTAGATAACTTGCAGCACCATTGCAGATTGGCAGGTATGATGTTGGAGGCATCACTGCATCATGGCTGAAAGATTATGACTGGGAGCTTAATGATCAGGATACGCATTGTATCGAAAGGCTAGTCAGGAATGCAGAGGGGCCAGTATTGCTCTGTTGGTAAAAAATGAAATCAAATCATTAGAAAGAGGTGACATTAGAAAAAGTGTTGAGACTTTGTAGATGGAGCTAAGGACCTGCAAGGGTATACAGACCCCCAAACAGTAGTAAGGATATGGCCACAAATTACAATGGGAAATAGAAAATACGTACCAAAACGGCAATATTACAATAGTCATGGGGGACTTCAAAATGCAGGTAGATTGGGAAAATCAGGCTGGTGCTGGATTACAGGAGGGAGAATTTCTAGTGTGCCTACAGACGGCTTTTTTGGAACAGCTCCTGGTTGAGCCCGCTAGAGGATCAGCTATTCTGGATTGGGTGTTGTGCAATGAAACAGAACTGATTTGAGAGCTTAAGGTAAAAGAACCCTGCGGGGGAGAATGATCATGATATAATTGAATTCAACCTAAAATCTGCGGAGAAACTGAAGTCAGATGTATCAGTGTACAGATGTACAGTGGAGCAAAGGGAATTACAGAGGCACGAGAGTGAAGTTGGCCAGAATTGATGGGAAAAGAACACTGGCAGTGTTGACGGCAAAGCAGCAATGGCTGGAATTTCTGGAAGCGAATTGGAGGGCTCAGGAGACATACATCCCAAAGAGGAAGAAGTATTCTGAAGGAAAGATGACACAACCATGGCTAAGAAGAGAAGTCAAAGCCAAAATTAAAACCAAAGAGAGGGCACATAATAGAGCAAAGATCAGTGAGAAGTTAGAGGATTGTGAAGCTTTTAGAAACCAGCAAAAGGCAACTAAAAAAGTAATTAAGAAGGTAAAGCTGGAAAGTGAAAGATGATGCTAGGCGATGATATTGAAGAGGATACCAAAAGTTTCTTCAGATACATCTGTACAATGTACTGTGTATGTAATCAAAATGGCTTCTTTGGTTTGCTAGAGTAGGAATGCTTTTATGTCTAATAAGTGTTTTTTTCTCGCAGTTGTTTAGCTTTGGACTTGCTGATATAGGGATTGTATTCATTTGTTAACCAATGGGGAATGTTATTTTGTCTTGTGGGGCTGGGAGCTTGGGGGGTTTCGCGGTCTTTTCAGGGGAGGCGGGAAGGAGACGTCGAGGAAGGTGGACGTGCGCTGCACTGCTCGGTCGACCACCGGGGTGGTCCCAGGTGCGAAGACGTGGAGGTTGGAGGCAAGCGACAAGGGGTCGAATGGTTCGATGGTTGAGCTCCAACGATGTGCACTAAACTGACTGAACTTTGATAAGTTGGCACCTTCTGCTTTATTTTCTTTTCCTTCATATATACTGTATTGCCTAGTACTCTTTTAGTTTTAGTAAAATCTTTAAAGTGTATTCTGTACCGGTATCTGGTGTGAGTTTGATATTGTGTGGTACGCGCGGCATAAACTTGATTCTCACAGCACCTGTGTGTACGGGAGGTGGGGTTGGTGAGTGGCTGGATCTCCTTTTCCCCTAGACATATACCAGCCTGTTGGGTAAGTGTTACACATCAGATTTCTTCAGATATTTAAAGAGAGGCAGAGTGGATATTGGACTACTGGAAAATGATACTGAAGAGGTAGTAATGGGGGACAACAAAATAGTGGATGAACTGAATAAGTATTTTACTTTAGCCTTCATTGTGGAAACACTAACAGAATGCTGGAAGCTCCAGGTGTCAGGGGCATGAAATGTGTGAAGTTACCATAACTGGAGAGAAGTTTCTTGGGAAACTGAAAGGTTCTGAAGGTAGATAAGTCACCTGGACCAGATGGTGCACACCCTAGAGTTCTGAAAGATGTGGCTGAAGAGATTGTGGAGACATTAGTAATGATCTTTTAAGAATCATTAGATTCTGGAATGGTTCCAGAGGACTGGAAAATTGCAAATGTCACTCCACTCTTTAAGAGGCAGAAGAAAGGAAACTATAGGCCAGTTCACCTCACCTCAGTGGTTGGGAAAATTTTGGAGTCAATTATTAAGGATGAGGTCTTAGGGTACTTGAAGGCAAATTATAAAATAGGCTGTAGTCAGCATGGTTTCCTCAGGGAAAAATCTTGCCTGACAAATCTGTTGGAATTTTTTGAAGAAGTAACAAGCAGGATAGATGAAGGAGTATCAGTTGATATTGTGTACTTGGATTTTTAGAAGGCCTTTGACAAGTTGTCACAAATGAGGTTGCTTAACAAGCTACGAGCCGATGATATTACAGGAAAGATTCTAGCGATAAAGCAGTGGCTGATTGGCTGGAGGCAAATAGTGGGAATAAAGGGAGCCTTTTCTGACTGGCTGCCGGCACCTAGTGATGTTCTGCAGAGGTCTGGGTTGGGACCAGTTCTTTTTAAGTTATATATCATTGGCTAGAATGACGGAATTGATGATTTTGTTACAAAGTTTGCAATGAAGATAGGTGTAGGGGCAAGTAGTTTTGAGGAAGTAGAGAGGCTACCGAAGTACTTAGCCAGATCAGGAGAATGGGCAAAGAAATGGCAGATGCAATGAAATGATAGTGTTGGGAAGTGAATGGTCATATGCTGAAGCTAGAGAGGGTTCAAAGGAGGTTCATGAAAATGATTCCAGGAATGAATGGCTTGTCATATGAAGAGTATTTGATGATTTGATGTCTCTGGGCCTGTGTTCACAGGAATTCAGAAGAATGAGAGGTGATCTCATTGAAACTTATCGAACAGTGAAAGGTCTTGATTGAGTGGATGTGAAGATGATGTTTCCTGTGGTGGGGGAGTCTAAGACCCAGAGGACACAGCCTCAGAATAGAGGGATGTCCTTTTAGAACAGAGATGAGGAGGGATTTCTTTAACCAGAGAGTGGTGACCTGTGGAATTCTTTGCTACAGGCAGCTGTGGAAATTAAGTCTTTATGTATGTTTAAGGCAGAGATTGATAGATTCCTTTTTGATCTGGGCATGAAGAGATATGGAGAGAAGGTAGGAGATTGGGGCTGAGGAGAAAAATGGATCAGCCATGGTGAAATGGTGGAGCAGACTCAATGGGCCAAATGGCCTAATTCTGTTCCTATATCTTATGGTCTTATGGTATCAAAGGTTTGCAGCTGAGCATCTCTCTCAAAGATGATGAACTGTTGCTCACTCTGATATTTCAGTTCCAAAACCCCTCTACATCGAAATGAGGGATTACTTACAAGAAACAATCGTCCATGGGTTGACTAAGAAATCTAATTCGCCTTACCAATCGTGTGCGTCAGAAAGAAAGATGGAAGCCTTCGTCTCTGTATTGATTATATGGGCCTGAATAAGAAGACTATTCCTGACCACCAGCCCATTCCATGAGTGCAAGACATTACGGACAGCTAAGAGAGTAACGGTTGGTTCTTGCTGGGGAAAGAATGCCAGCAGGGATTCATGATGAAGGAAAGCAGGCCACTAACAGCTTTCATAACCCCCTGAGGCTTGTATGAATGGGTTTGAATTCCTTTTGGACTCATGAAAGTGCCCGCAGTCTACCATTTCATGCAGGAGTGCCTTGAAGGATTAAGAGTTGAAGTCTATGTACTGTACCTGGATGACACACTGGTGTTCACTAAGACCTTCGATGAGCATGTTGATGCAGTGAGAAGGGTTCTACAGCAAATACAGGTTCATGGATTGAAACTTAAAACCAGCAAGGGTGAGTTCTTCAAGGCTATGGTTTGCTTCCTGGGGAGAATTGTGTCTGCAGAGAGAAATTGGATGGATCCTGCAGACACAGTGGCAGCAACAGTACTGAAAGAGGTCAGGCACAGTGAGAAACTGAAAAAGATTCAGTGTCTATTATGCTACTATTGGCAGCAGAGATCACCAAAATCAGCTCAGTAGGGGTAGCACCAGAGAGACAAATAAGAAGAGGAACTGTATGCCCTCTTGCAAACCGATCACTTGGACAGCGACACATCAAGAAACTTTGGAGAAGCTGATTGACTGCCTGGTATAGCACCTGTGCTGTGATTCTCAGACCTGGCACAACCATTCATTCTCCATGTTGATGCCTCTAATCAGGGGTTGTGAGCAGTCCTGTATGAAGCAAGATGGCAAATTGAGAGTTAGCCTCTTGCAGACATTGACAAATGCAGAAAAAAAAGCTACCAATTACACAGCAGGAAATTGGAATTTGTTGCCTTGGCCAATTACTGAAAAATTTAGGGATTACCTGTACTATGCCCCACCATTCACAGTTTACAGTGACAACAACCCCCTCACGTATGTTCTGTCTTCAGCAAAGTTGAATGGCACTGGAAATAGATGGGTTGCTGAACTGGCCGATTTCTATCAACTATCCATTATCACCCAGGAAAAGAAAATGCTCATGCTGACTCTTTGTTCTGAATGCTGGTATCCATGGAAACGACTATGAGTGAGAAAGAGATTGTTGATGCTGACTCTTTGTCCCGAATGGCAGTAGCCATGGAAACGACTATGAGTGAGTGCATGGAAGCACTCTTGTCCAGCTCAGTGGAAACCACAGTCCAGCCATTGAAGTAAAGGCAAAGTGCAGACATACCTGATCCATTGCAGTATCTGTGCAGTTAGACACAGTAAATGTCGACTTGTTCTACCACTGTCCAGGAGAGAGATCCGCTAAGCACAGGCAGAGGGTGGTGACATCAAAATGGTAATTGAGTTTGTACGCTCCGGTTTGAAGCCTTAAATACAGGCATGAAGCAAGCGAGCCAGTGCTTTCTGCAAGAGTGGGATAAATTAGTATCGGATGAGGATGTTATCCTTCATTGGAAAACTACGAAATGAAGCTCTGGTAAGAGAGAGACGTTTCTGGCCTCACGTGTAGAGGGCCATTGAGCAGCACCATGCGCTAAGGGTATGTACGTGTACGTGTCTGAAGCTAAAGACACCATGTTGGGAAACAAAAGATGACTCGAGAGCATCGTGATAACGCAGACATTTGAACTTGCCTCAGTTGACTTTCTTCACCTAAACAAGTGCAAGGGTGGAGATAAGTCCATTCTGGTGTTTATCGACCATTTTACACGATTTGCACAGGCATACACCATGACCTTGAAGACAGGAAAAATGGTCACTCACCATCTTTTCAATAACTTTGTCCTGATGTGTGGGTGTTCATCATGAATATACCATAACCAAGGGGTCGAATTTGAGAACCAACACTTCATGCAACTGAGAAAACATAGAGATGTGACAGTAGAGGGAAATTGTCAAAGACCACACTGTATCACCGCCAGGGAAATGGACAAGAACTATACAGGAACCCCCCCCCCCCCAGGGAAATGGACAAGAACAACACCCATTTCCCATAGGGAAATGGACAAGAACTACACCGTACCACCCCCAGGGAAATGGACAGGAACTGCACCGTACCACCCCCAGGGAAATGGACAAGAACTACACTGTACCCCCCCCAGGGAAATGGACAAGAACTACACTGTACCACCCCCACCCCAGGGCAATGGACAGGAACTACACCGAACCATCCCCAGGGAAATGGACAGGAACTACACCGAACCACCCCCAGGGAAATGGACAAGAACTACACTGTACCCCCCCCCCAGGGAAATGGACAAGAACTACACTGTAACCCACCCCCAGGGAAATGGACAGGAACTACACCGAACCATCCCCAGGGAAATGGACAGGAACTACACCGAACCATCCCCAGGGAAATGGACAGGAACTACACTGAACCACCCCACCCCAGGGAAATGGACAAGAACTACACCGTGCCACCCCCAGCGAAATGGACAGGAACTACACCGTACCACACCCCTCCAGGGAAATGGACAGGAACTACACCGAACCACCCCCAGGGAAATGGACAAGAACTACACCGAACCATCCCCAGGGAAATGGACAGGAACTACACCGTACCACCCCTACCCCAGGGAAATGGACAAGAACTACACTGTAACAACCCCCCCCCAGGGAAATGGACAGGAACTACACCGAACCACCCCCAGGGAAATGGACAGGAACTACACCAAACCACCACACTCCAGGGAAATGGACAAGAACTACACCGTGCCACCCCCAGCGAAATGGACAGGAACTACACCGAACCACCCCACCCCAGGGAAATGGACAAGAACTACACTGTACCACCCCCAGGGAAATGGACAAGAACTACACCGTACCACCCCCAGGGAAATGGACAGGAACTACACCGAACCACCCCCACCCCAGGGAAATGGACAAGAACTACACCGTGCCACCCCCAGCGAAATGGACAGGAGCTACACCGTACCACACCCCTCCAGGGAAATGGACAGGAACTACACCGTACCACCCCCAGGGAAATGGACAAGAACTACACGGTACCACCCCCAGGGAAATGGACAGGAACTACACCGAACCACGCCCCCAGGAAAATGGACAGGTACTACACCGAACCACCCCCCCCCCCCAGGGAAATGGACTGGAACTGCACCGTACCACCCCCCCCAGGGAAATGGACAGGAACTACACCGTGCCACCCCCAGGGAAATGCACAAGAACTACACCGTATCATCCCCCCCCATTGGAAATGGACAAGAACTACACCGAACCACCCCCCCAGGGAATTGGACAAGAACTACACTGTAACCCCCCCCCCCCCAGGGAATTGGACAGGAGCTACACCGTACCACCCCCCTCCAAGGAAATGCACAGGAAATACACCGTACCACCCCCCCCAGGGAAATGGACAAGACTACACCGTATCACCCCCCCCCCCCCAGGGAAATGGACAGGAACTATACCGAACCATCCCCAGGGAAATGGACAGGAACTCCATTATGTGATATGGTGCAACTCAAACTACCTGCGTCTCAATATCACCAAGACCAAGGAGATGGTGGAGGACTTTAGGAGATCTAGGCCTCATATGGAGCCAGTGATCATTAATGGAGAATGTGTGGAGCAGGTTAAGACCTACAAGTATATGGGAGTACAGTTAGACGAGAAGCTAGACTGGACTGCCAACACAGATGCCTTGTGCAGGAAGGCACAGAGTCGACTGTACTTCCTTAGAAGGTTGGCGTCATTCAATGTCTGTAGTGAGATGCTGAAGATGTTCTATAGGTCAGTTGTGGAGAGCGCCCTCTTCTTTGTGGTGGCGTGTTGGGGAGGAAGCATTAAGAAGAGGGACGCCTCACGTCTTAATAAGCTGGTAAGGAAGGCGGGCTCTGTTGTGGGCAAAGTGCTGGAGAGTTTAACATCAGTAGCTGAGCGAAGGGCGCTGAGTAGGCTACGGTCAATTATGGAAAACTCTGAACATCCTCTACACAGCACCATACAGAGACAGAGAAGCAGTTTCAGCGACAGGTTACTATCGATGCAATGCTCCTCAGACAGGATGAAGAGGTCAATACTCCCCAATGCCATTAGGCTTTACAATTCTACCGCCAGGACTTAAGAACTTTTTAAAAGCTATTACTAATGCTTTTTAAGATAGTGATTTAGATGCATATCATATTTTTTTACTGAGTTAAGTATTGTATGTAATTAGTTTTGCTACAACAAGTGTATGGGACATTGGAAAAAAAAGTTGAATTTCCCCATGGGGATGAATAAAGTATCTATCTATCTATCTACACCGAACCACCCCCAGGGAAATGGACAAGAACTACACTGTAAACCCCCCCAGGGAAATGGACAGGAGCTACACCATACCACCCCCCTCCAGGGAAATGGACAGGAACTACACTGTACCACCACCCCCAGGGAAATGGACAGGAACTACACCGAAAAACCCATAGGGAAATGGACAGGAACTACACCGTACCACCTATAGGGAAATGGACAAGAACTACACTGTATCACCCCCCCCCCCCAGGGAAATGGACAAGAATTACACCGAACCACCCCCACCCCAGGGAAATGGACAAGAACTACAACGAACCACCCATAGGGAAATGGACAAGAATTACACTGTAACCCCCAACCCCCAGGGAAATGGACAGGAGCTACACCGTACCATCCCCAGGGAAATGGACAAGAACTACACTGTAACCCCCCCCCCCCCCCAGGTAAATGGACAGGAGCTACACCGTACCACCCCCCTCCAGGGAAATGGACAGGAACTACACTGTAACCCCCCCCCAGGGAAATGGACAGGAGCTACACCGTACTACCCATAGGGAAATGGACAAGAACTACACTGAGCCACCCCCCCCAGGGAAATGGACAGGAACTACACCGAACCACCCCCACCCCAAGGAAATGGACAGGAACTACACCGAACCACCCCCACCCCAGGGACATGGACAGGAACTACACTGTAACTCCACCCCCCCCCCAGGGAAATGGACAGGAACTACACCGAACCATCCCCAGGGAAATGGACAAGAACTACACCGAACCATCCCCAGGGAAATGGACAGGAACTACACTGTAACTCCCTCCCCCAGGGAAATGGACAGGTACTGCACCGTACCACCCCCAGGAAAATGGACAGGAACTACACCGAACCACCCCCACCCCAGGGAAACGGACAAGAACTACACCGTACCACCCTCAGGAAAATAGACAGGAACTACACCGAACCACCCCCAGGGAAATGGACAAGAACTGCACTGTAAACCCCCCGCCCCCCCGCCAGGGAAATGGACAGGAACTACACCGAACCACCCCCAGGGAAATGGACAAGAACTACACCGAACCATCCCCAGGAAATGGACAGGAACTACACCGAACCATCCCAAGGGAAATGGACAGGAACTACACCGAACCACCCCCAGGGAAATGGACAAGAACTACACTGTAACTCCCCCCCCCCCAGGGAAATGGACAGGAACTACACCGTACCACCCCCAGGGAAATGGACAGGAACTACACCGAACCACCCCCACCCCAGGGAAACGGGCAAGAACTACACCGTACCACCCCCAGGAAAATGGACAGGAACTACACCGAACCACCCCCAGGGAAATGGACAAGAACTACACTGTAACCCCCCCCCCCAGGGAAATGGAAAGGAACTACACCAAACCACCACCACCCCAGGGAAACGGACAAGAACTACACCGTACCACCCCCAGAAAAATGGATAGGAACTACACCGAACCACCCCCCCCCCAGGGAAATGGACAGGAACTACACCGAACCATCCCCAGGGAAATGGACAGGATCTACAGCGAACCACCCCCAGGGAAATGGACAAGAACTACACCGAAACATCCCCCAGGGAAATGGACAAGAACTACACTGAACCACCCCCAGGGAAATGGACAAGAACTACACTGTAACTCCCCCCCCCCAGGGAAATGGACAGGAACTACACCGTACCACCCCAGGGAAATGGACAGGAACTACACTGAACCACCCCCACCCCAGGGAAACGGACAAGAACTACACCGTACCACCCCCAGGAAAATGGATAGGAACTACACCGAACCACCCCCCCACCAGGGAAATGGACAAGAGGTACACCATACTACCCATAGGGAAATGGACAAGAACTACACCGTACCACCCCCAGGGAAATGGACAGGAACTGCACCGTACCACCCCCAGGGAAATGGACAAGAACTACACTGTACCCCCCCCCAGGGAAATGGACAAGAACTACACTGTACCACCCCCACCCCAGGGCAATGGACAGGAACTACACCGAACCATCCCCAGGGAAATGGACAGGAACTACACCGAACCACCCCCAGGGAAATGGACAAGAACTACACTGTACCCCCCCCCCCCCAGGGAAATGGACAAGAACTACACTGTAACCCACCCCCAGGGAAATGGACAGGAACTACACTGTAACAACCCCCCCCCAGGGAAATGGACAGGAACTACACCGAACCATCCCCAGGGAAATGGACAGGAACTACACTGAACCACCCCACCCCAGGGAAATGGACAAGAACTACACCGTGCCACCCCCAGCGAAATGGACAGGAACTACACCGTACCACACCCCTCCAGGGAAATGGACAGGAACTACACCGAACCACCCCCAGGGAAATGGACAAGAACTACACCGAACCATCCCCAGGGAAATGGACAGGAACTACACCGTACCACCCCTACCCCAGGGAAATGGACAAGAACTACACTGTAACAACCCCCCCCCAGGGAAATGGACAGGAACTACACCGAACCACCCCCAGGGAAATGGACAGGAACTACACCAAACCACCACACTCCAGGGAAATGGACAAGAACTACACCGTGCCACCCCCAGCGAAATGGACAGGAACTACACCGAACCACCCCACCCCAGGGAAATGGACAAGAACTACACTGTACCACCCCCAGGGAAATGGACAAGAACTACACCGTACCACCCCCAGGGAAATGGACAGGAACTACACCGAACCACCCCCCACCCCAGGGAAATGGACAAGAACTACACCGTGCCACCCCCAGCGAAATGGACAGGAGCTACACCGTACCACACCCCTCCAGGGAAATGGACAGGAACTACACCGTACCACCCCCAGGGAAATGGACAAGAACTACACGGTACCACCCCCAGGGAAATGGACAGGAACTACACCGAACCACGCCCCCCAGGAAAATGGACAGGTACTACACCGAACCACCCCCCCCCCAGGGAAATGGACTGGAACTGCACCGTACCACCCCCCCCAGGGAAATGGACAGGAACTACACCGTGCCACCCCCAGGGAAATGCACAAGAACTACACCGTATCATCCCCCCCCATTGGAAATGGACAAGAACTACACCGAACCACCCCCCCAGGGAATTGGACAAGAACTACACTGTAACCCCCCCCCCCCAGGGAATTGGACAGGAGCTACACCGTACCACCCCCCTCCAAGGAAATGCACAGGAAATACACCGTACCACCCCCCCCAGGGAAATGGACAAGACTACACCGTATCACCCCCCCCCAGGGAAATGGACAGGAACTATACCGAACCATCCCCAGGGAAATGGACAGGAACTCCATTATGTGATATGGTGCAACTCAAACTACCTGCGTCTCAATATCACCAAGACCAAGGAGATGGTGGAGGACTTTAGGAGATCTAGGCCTCATATGGAGCCAGTGATCATTAATGGAGAATGTGTGGAGCAGGTTAAGACCTACAAGTATATGGGAGTACAGTTAGACGAGAAGCTAGACTGGACTGCCAACACAGATGCCTTGTGCAGGAAGGCACAGAGTCGACTGTACTTCCTTAGAAGGTTGGCGTCATTCAATGTCTGTAGTGAGATGCTGAAGATGTTCTATAGGTCAGTTGTGGAGAGCGCCCTCTTCTTTGTGGTGGCGTGTTGGGGAGGAAGCATTAAGAAGAGGGACGCCTCACGTCTTAATAAGCTGGTAAGGAAGGCGGGCTCTGTTGTGGGCAAAGTGCTGGAGAGTTTAACATCAGTAGCTGAGCGAAGGGCGCTGAGTAGGCTACGGTCAATTATGGAAAACTCTGAACATCCTCTACACAGCACCATACAGAGACAGAGAAGCAGTTTCAGCGACAGGTTACTATCGATGCAATGCTCCTCAGACAGGATGAAGAGGTCAATACTCCCCAATGCCATTAGGCTTTACAATTCTACCGCCAGGACTTAAGAACTTTTTAAAAGCTATTACTAATGCTTTTTAAGATAGTGATTTAGATGCATATCATATTTTTTTACTGAGTTAAGTATTGTATGTAATTAGTTTTGCTACAACAAGTGTATGGGACATTGGAAAAAAAAGTTGAATTTCCCCATGGGGATGAATAAAGTATCTATCTATCTATCTACACCGAACCACCCCCAGGGAAATGGACAAGAACTACACTGTAACCCCCCCCAGGGAAATGGACAGGAGCTACACCATACCACCCCCTCCAGGGAAATGGACAGGAACTACACTGTACCACCACCCCCAGGGAAATGGACAGGAACTACACCGAAAAACCCATAGGGAAATGGACAGGAACTACACCGTACCACCCATAGGGAAATGGACAAGAACTACACTGTATCACCCCCCCCCCCAGGGAAATGGACAAGAATTACACCGAACCACCCCCCACCCCAGGGAAATGGACAAGAACTACAACGAACCACCCATAGGGAAATGGACAAGAACTACACTGTAACCCCCAACCCCCAGGGAAATGGACAGGAGCTACACCGTACCAACCCCACCCCAGGGAAATGGACAAGAACTACACCGAACCCCCCCTCCCAGGGACATGGACAGGAACTACACTGTAACTCCACCCCCCCCCCCAGGGAAATGGACAGGAGCTACACCGTACCACCCCCCTCCAGGGAAATGGACAAGAACTACACCGTACCACCCCCCTCCAGGGAAATGGACAAGAACTACACCGTACCACCCCCCTCCAGGGAAATGGACAGGAACTACACCGAACCATCCCCAGGGAAATGGACAGGAAATACACCGAACCACCCCCACCCCAGGGAAATGGACAAGAACTACACTGTAACCCCCCCCCCAGGGAAATGGACAGGAACTGCACCGTACCACCCCCCCCCCAGGGAAATGGACAGGAACTACACCGAACCACCCCCACCCCAGGGAAATGGACAAGAACTACACCGAACCACCCCCCCAGGGAAATGGACAGGAACTACACGGTAACCCCCCCCCCCCCAGGGAAATGGACAGGAACTACACCGTACCACCCCAAGGGAAATGGACAGGAACTACACCGAACCACCCCCAGGGAAATGGACAAGAACTACACTGTAACTCCCTCCCCCAGGGAAATGGACAGGTACTGCACCGTACCACCCCCAGGAAAATGGACAGGAACTACACCGAACCACCCCCACCCCAGGGAAACGGACAAGAACTACACCGTACCACCCTCAGGAAAATAGACAGGAACTACACCGAACCACCCCCAGGGAAATGGACAAGAACTGCACTGTAAACCCCCCGCCCCCCCGCCAGGGAAATGGACAGGAACTACACCGAACCACCCCCAGGGAAATGGACAAGAACTACACCGAACCATCCCCAGGAAATGGACAGGAACTACACCGAACCATCCCAAGGGAAATGGACAGGAACTACACCGAACCACCCCCAGGGAAATGGACAAGAACTACACTGTAACTCCCCCCCCCCAGGGAAATGGACAGGAACTACACCGTACCACCCCCAGGGAAATGGACAGGAACTACACCGAACCACCCCCACCCCAGGGAAACGGGCAAGAACTACACCGTACCACCCCCAGGAAAATGGACAGGAACTACACCGAACCACCCCCAGGGAAATGGACAAGAACTACACTGTAACCCCCCCCCCCCCAGGGAAATGGAAAGGAACTACACCAAACCACCACCACCCCAGGGAAACGGACAAGAACTACACCGTACCACCCCCAGAAAAATGGATAGGAACTACACCGAACCACCCCCCCCAGGGAAATGGACAGGAACTACACCGAACCATCCCCAGGGAAATGGACAGGATCTACATCGAATCACCCCCAGGGAAATGGACAAGAACTACACCGAAACATCCCCAGGGAAATGGACAGGAACTACACTGAACCACCCAAAGGGAAATGGACAAGAACTACACTGTAACTCCCCCCCCCAGGGAAATGGACAGGAACTACACCGTACCACCCCCAGGGAAATGGACAGGAACTACACTGAACCACCCCCACCCCAGGGAAACGGACAAGAACTACACCGTACCACCCCCAGGAAAATGGATAGGAACTACACCGAACCACCCCCCCACCAGGGAAATGGACAGGAACTGCACCGTACCACCCCCCCCCAGGGAAATGGACAAGAGGTACACCATACTACCCATAGGGAAATAGACAAGAACTACACCGTATCACCCCCCCCCCCAAGGAAATGCACAAGAACTACACGGTATCACCCCCCCAGGGAAATGGTCAAGAACTACACCGAACCACCCCCCCAGGGAAATGGACAAGAACTACACGAACCACCCCCAGGGAAATGGAAAAGAACTACACTGTAACCCACCCCAGTGAAATGGACAGGAGCTACACCGTGCCACCCCCAGGGAAATGCACAAGAACTACACCGTATCACCCCCCTCCCCGGAAATGGACAAGAATTATACTGTAGCCCTCCCCAGGGAAATGGACAGGAGCTACACTGTACCACCCCCAGGGAAATGGACAGGAACTGCACCGTAACACCCCCAGGGAAATGGACAAGAACTACACTGTAACTCCACCCCCGCAGGGAAATGGACAGGAACTATACCGAACCATGCCCAGGGAAATGGACAGGAACTACACCGAACCACCCCCAGGGAAATGTACAACAACTACACTGTAACCACCCCCCCCCCCAGGGAAATGGACAGGAAATACACCGAACCATCCCCAGGGAAATGGAAAGGAACTACACCGAACCATCCCCAGGGAAATGGAAAGGAACTACACCGAACCACCCCCAGGGAAATGGACAAGAACTACACCGAACCATCCCCAGGAAATGGACAGGAACTACACCGAACCACCCCTAGGGAAATGGACAAGAACTACACTGTAACTCCCCCCCCCCAGGGAAATGGACAGGAACTACACCGTACCACCCCCAGGGAAATGGACAGGAACTACACCGAACCACCACCACAGGGAAATGGACAGGAACTACACCGAACCACCCCCAGGGAAATGGACAAGAACTGCACTGTAACTCCCCCCCCCCAGGGAAATGGACAGGAACTACACCGTACCACCCCCAGGGAAATGGACAGGAACTACACCGAACCACCCCCACCCCAGGGAAACGGACAAGAACTACACCGTACCACCCCCCAGAAAATGGACAGGAACTACACCGAACAACCCCCAGGGAAATGGACAAGAACTACACTGTAACCCCCACCCCCCCAGGGAAATGGAAAGGAACTACACCGAACCACCCCCACCCCAGGGAAACGGACAAGAACTACACCGTACCACCCCCAGGAAAATGGATAGGAACTACACCGAACCACCCCCCCCCCAGGGAAATGGACAGGAACTACACCGAACCATCCCCAGGGAAATGGACAGGAACTACACCGAACCACCCCCAGGGAAATGGACAAGAACTACACCGAACCATCCCCAGGGAAATGGACAGGAACTACACTGAACCACCCCCAGGGAAATGGACAAGAACTACACTGTAACTCCCCCCCCTAGGGAAATGGACAGGAACTACAATGTACCACCCCCAGGGAAATGGACAGGAACTACACCGAACCACCTCCACCCCAGGGAAACGGACAAGAACTACACGAACCACCCCCCCAGGGAAATGGACAAGAACTACACGAACCACGCCCAGGGAAATGGACAAGAACTACACTGTAACCCACCCCAGTGAAATGGACAGGAGCTACACCGTACCACCCCCATCCAGGGAAATGGACAGGAACTACACTGTAACTCCACCCCCCCCCCCCCCAGGGCAATGGACAGGAACTACACCGAACCATCCCCAGGGAAATGGACAAGAACTACACCGACCCATCCCCAGGGAAATGGACAGGAACTACACCGAACCACCCCCAGGGAAATGGACAAGAACTACACTGTAACTCCCTCCCCCAGGGAAATGGACAGGTACTGCACTGTACCACCCCCAGGAAAATGGACAGGAACTACACCGAACCACCCCCACCTGCCCACCCCAGGGAAACGGACAAGAACTACACCGTACCACCCCCAGGTAAATGGACAGGAACTACACCGAACCACCCCCAGGGAAATGGACAAGAACTACACCGAACCATCCCCAGGGAAATGGACAGGAACTACACCGAACCACCCATAGGGAAATGGACAAGAACTACACCGTATCAGCCCCCCCAGGGAAATGGATAAGAACTACACTGTACCACCCATAGGGAACTGGACAGGAGCTACACCGAACCATCCCCAGGGAAATGGAAAGGAACTACACCGTACCACCCCCACCCCAGGGAAATTGACAAAAACTACACTGTAACCCCCCCCAGGAAATGGACAGGAGCTAAACCGTACCACCCCCACCCAAGGGAAATGGACAAGAACTACACTGTGCCACCCCCAGGGAAATGCACAAGAACTACACCAATTCACCCCCCTCCCCGGAAATGGACAAGAATTATACTGTAACCCTCCCCAGGGAAATGGACGGGAGCTACACTGTACCACCCCCAGGGAAATGGACGGGAACTGCACCGTACCACCCCCCCCCCAAGGAAATGCACAAGAACTACACGGTATCACCCCCCCAGGGAAATGGTCAAGAACTACACCGAACCACCCCCCCAGGGAAATGGACAAGAACTACACGAACCACCCCCAGGGAAATGGAAAAGAACTACACTGTAACCCACCCCAGTGAAATGGACAGGAGCTACACCGTGCCACCCCAGGGAAATGCACAAGAACTACACCGTATCACCCCCCTCCACGGAAATAGACAAGAATTATACTGTAGCCCTCCCCAGGGAAATGGACAGGAGCTACACTGTACCACCCCCAGGGAAATGGACAGGAACTGCACCGTAACACCCCCAGGGAAATGGACAAGAACTACACTGTAACTCCACCCCCGCAGGGAAATGGACAGGAACTATACCGAACCATGCCCAGGGAAATGGACAGGAACTACACCGAACCACCCCCAGGGAAATGTACAACAACTACACTGTAACCACCCCCCCCAGGGAAATGGACAGGAAATACACCGAACCATCCCCAGGGAAATGGAAAGGAACTACACCGAACCATCCCCAGGGAAATTGAAAGGAACTACACCGAACCACCCCCAGGGAAATGGACAAGAACTACACCGAACCATCCCCAGGAAATGGACAGGAACTACACCGAACCACCCCTAGGGAAATGGACAAGAACTACACTGTAACTCCCCCCCCCCCCAGGGAAATGGACAGGAACTACACCGTACCACCCCCAGGGAAATGGACAGGAACTACACCGAACCACCACCACAGGGAAATGGACAGGAACTACACCGAACCATCCCCAGGGAAATGGACAGGAACTACACCGAACCACCCCCAGGGAAATGGACAAGAACTACACTGTAACTCCCCCCCCCCCAGGGAAATGGACAGGAACTACACCGTACCACCCCCAGGGAAATGGACTGGAACTACACCGAACCACCCCCACCCCAGGGAAACGGACAAGAACTACACCGTACCACCCCCCAGAAAATGGACAGGAACTACACCGAACCACCCCCAGGGAAATGGACAAGCACTACACTGTAACCCCCACCCCCCCAGGGAAATGGAAAGGAACTACACTGAACCACCCCCACCCCAGGGAAACGGACAAGAACTACACCGTACCACCCCCAGGAAAATGGATAGGAACTACACCGAACCACCCTCCCCCCAGGGAAATGGACAGGAACTACACCGAACCATCCCCAGGGAAATGGACAGGAACTACACCGAACCACCCCCAGGGAAATGGACAAGAACTACACCGAACCATCCCCAGGGAAATGGACAGGAACTACACTGAACCACCCCCAGGGAAATGGACAAGAACTACACTGTAACTCCCCCCCCTAGGGAAATGGACAGGAACTACAACGTACCACCCCCAGGGAAATGGACAGGAACTACACCGAACCACCTCCACCCCAGGGGAACGGACAAGAACTACACGAACCACCCCCCCAGGGAAATGGACAAGAACTACACGAACCACCCCCAGGGAAATGGACAAGAACTACACTGTAACCCACCCCAGTGAAATGGACAGGAGCTACACCGTACCACCCCCATCCAGGGAAATGGACAGGAACTACACTGTAACTCCACCCCCCCCCCCCCCAGGGCAATGGACAGGAACTACACCGAACCATCCCCAGGGAAATGGACAAGAACTACACCGACCCATCCCCAGGGAAATGGACAGGAACTACACCGAACCACCCCCAGGGAAATGGACAAGAACTACACTGTAACCGCCCCCCCCAGGGAAATGGACAGGAACTACACCGAACCACCCCCAGGGAAATGGACAAGAACTACACTGTAACTCCCTCCCCCAGGGAAATGGACAGGTACTGCACTGTACCACCCCCAGGAAAATGGACAGGAACTACACCGAACCACCCCCAGGGAAATGGACAAGAACTACTCCGAACCATCCCCAGGGAAATGGACAGGAACTACACCGAACCACCCATAGGGAAATGGACAAGAACTACACCGTATCAGCCCCCCCAGGGAAATGGATAAGAACTACACTGTACCACCCATAGGGAACTGGACAGGAGCTACACCGAACCATCCCCAGGGAAATGGAAAGGAACTACACCGTACCACCCCCACCGCAGGGAAATTGACAAAAACTACACTGTAACCCCCCCCCCGGAAATGGACAGGAGCTAAACCGTACCACCCCCACCCAAGGGAAATGGACAAGAACTACACCGTGCCACCCCCAGGGAAATGCACAAGAACTACAACGTATCACCCCCCTCCCCGGAAATGGACAAGAATTATACTGTAACCCTCCCCAGGGAAATGGACGGGAGCTACACTGTACCACCCCCAGGGAAATGGACGGGAACTGCACCGTACCACCCCCAGGGAAATGGACAAGAACTACACTGTAACTCCACCCCCGCAGGGAAATGGACATGAACAATACCGAACCATGCCCAGGGAAATGGACAGGAACTACACCGAACCACCCCCAGGGAAATCGACAAGAACTACACTGTAACCCCCCCCCCCCCAGGGAAATGGACAGGAACTACACCGAACCATCCCCAGGGAAATGGAAAGGAACTACACCGAACCACCCCCAGGGAAATGGACAAGAACTACACCGAACCATCCCCAGGAAATGGACAGGAACTACACCGAACCACCCCCAGGGAAATGGACAAGAACTACACTGTAACTCCCCCCCCAGGGAAATGGACAGGAACTACACCGTACCACCCCCAGGGAAATGGACAGGAACTACACTGAACCACCGCCACCCCAGGGAAACGGGCAAGAACTACACTGTAACACCCCCCCCCCCAGGGAAATGGACAGGAACTACACTGTAAATCCACCCCCCCCCCAGGGCAATGGACAGGAACTACACCGAACCATCCCCAGGGAAATGGACAAGAACTACACTGAACCATCCCCAGGGAAATGGACAGGAAGTACACCGAACCATCCCCAGGGAAATGGACAGGAACTACACCGAACCATCCCCAGGGAAATGGACAGGAACTACACCGAACCACCCCCACCCCAGGGAAATGGACAAGAACTACACCGTGCCACCCCCAGGGAAATGGACAGGAAGTACACCGAACCATCCCCAGGGAAATGGACAGGAACTACACCGAACCATCCCCAGGGAAATGGACAGGAACTACACAGAACCACCCCCACCCCAGGTAAATGGACAGGAGCTACTCCGTACCACCCCCAGGGAAAAGGACAGGAACTACACCGAACCACCCCCACCCCAGGGAAATGGACAGGAGGTACACCGTACCACCCCCCTCCAGGGAAATCGACAGGAAGTACACTGAACCATCCCCAGGGAAATGTACAGGAACTACACCGTATCACCCCCCCCCAGGGAAATGCACAAGAACTACACCATATCACCCCCACCCCAGGGAAATGGACAAGAACTACACAGAACCCCCCCCCCAGGGAAATGGACAAGAACTACACTGTAACCCACCCCAGGGAAATGGACAGGAGCTACACCGTAGTACCCATAGGGAAATGGACAAGAACTACACTGAGCCACCCCCCCCAGGGAAATGGACAAGAACTACACTGTAACCCACCCCATGGAAATGGACAGGAGCTACACCATACCACCCCCCTCCAGGGAAATGGACAGAAACTACACCGGACCACCCCCAGGGAAATGGAGAAGAACTATACTGCAACTCCACCCGCCCCCCCCCCCCCCCAGGGCAATGGACAGGAACTACACCGAACCTTCGCCAGGGAAATGGACAGGAACTGCACCGTACCACCCCCACCCCAGGGAAATGGACAGGAACTACACCGTACCACCCCCACCCCAGGGAAATGGACAAGAACTACACCATGCCACCCCCAGGGAAATGGACAGGAACTACACCGAACCACCCCCACCCCAGGGAAATGGACAATAACTACACCATGCCACCCCCAGGGAAATGGACAGGAGCTACACCGTATAACACCCCTCCAGGGAAATGGACAGGAACTACACCGTACCACCCCCAGGGAAATGGACAGGAACTACACCGAACCACCCCCACCCCAGGGAAATGGACAAGAACTACACCGTACCAGCCCCAGGGAAATGGACAGGAACTACACCGAACCACCCCCCCCCAGGAAAATGGACAGGAACTACACCGAACCACACCCCTAGGGAAATGGACAAGAACTACACTGAAACCCACCCCAGGGAAATGGACAGGAGCTACACCGTACCACCCCCCTACAGGGAAATGGACAGGAACTACACTGTACGACCACCCCCAGCGAAATGGACAGGAACTACACTGTAACCCCCCCTCCCAGGGAAATGGACAGGCACTACACTGTAACTCCACCCCCCCCCCCCCCAGGGCAATGGACAGGAACTACACCGAACCATCCCCAGGGAAATGGACAACAACTACACCGAACCACCCCCAGGGAAATGGACAAGAACTACACTGTAACTCCCCCCCCTAGGGAAATGGACAGGAACTACAACGTACCACCACCAGGGAAATGGACAGGAACTACACCGAACCACCTCCACCCCAGGGAAACGGACAAGAACTACACGAACCACCCCCCCAGGGAAATGGACAAGAACTACACGAACCACCCCCAGGGAAATGGACAAGAACTACACTGTAACCCACCCCAGTGAAATGGACAGGAGCTACACCGTACCACCCCCATCCAGGGAAATGGACAGGAACTACACCGTACCATCCCCAGGGAAATGGACAAGAACTACACCGACCCATCCCCAGGGAAATGGACAGGAACTACACCGAACCACCCCCAGGGAAATGGACAAGAACTACACTGTAACCGCCCCCCCCAGGGAAATGGACAGGAACTACACCGAACCACCCCCAGGGAAATGGACAAGAACTACACTGTAACTCCCTCCCCCAGGGAAATGGACAGGTACTGCACTGTACCACCCCCAGGAAAATGGACAGGAACTACACCGAACCACCCCCAGGGAAATGGACAAGAACTACACCGAACCATCCCCAGGGAAATGGACAAGAACTACACTGTAACCGCCCCCCCCAGGGAAATGGACAGGAACTACACTGTAACTCCACCCCCCCCCCCCCCCAGGGCAATGGACAGGAACTACACCGAACCATCCCCAGGGAAATGGACAAGAACTACACCGACCCATCCCCAGGGAAATGGACAGGAACTACACCGAACCACCCCCAGGGAAATGGACAAGAACTACACTGTAACCGCCCCCCCCAGGGAAATGGACAGGAACTACACCGAACCACCCCCAGGGAAATGGACAAGAACTACACTGTAACTCCCTCCCCCAGGGAAATGGACAGGTACTGCACTGTACCACCCCCAGGAAAATGGACAGGAACTACACCGAACCACCCCCAGGGAAATGGACAAGAACTACACCGAACCATCCCCAGGGAAATGGACAGGAACTACACCGAACCACCCATAGGGAAATGGACAAGAACTACACCGTATCAGCCCCCCCAGGGAAATGGATAAGAACTACACTGTACCACCCATAGGGAACTGGACAGGAGCTACACCGAACCATCCCCAGGGAAATGGAAAGGAACTACACCGTACCACCCCCACCGCAGGGAAATTGACAAAAACTACACTGTAACCCCCCCCAGGAAATGGACAGGAGCTAAACCGTACCACCCCCACCCAAGGGAAATGGACAAGAACTACACCGTGCCACCCCCAGGGAAATGCACAAGAACTACAACGTATCACCCCCCTCCCCGGAAATGGACAAGAATTATACTGTAACCCTCCCCAGGGAAATGGACGGGAGCTACACTGTACCACCCCCAGGGAAATGGACGGGAACTGCACCGTACCACCCCCAGGGAAATGGACAAGAACTACACTGTAACTCCACCCCCCGCAGGGAAATGGACATGAACAATACCGAACCATGCCCAGGGAAATGGACAGGAACTACACCGAACCACGCCCAGGGAAATCGACAAGAACTACACTGTAACCCCCCCCCCCCCCAGGAAAATGGACAGGAACTACACCGAACCATCCCCAGGGAAATGGAAAGGAACTACACCGAACCACCCCCAGGGAAATGGACAAGAACTACACCGAACCATCCCCAGGAAATGGACAGGAACTACACCGAACCACCCCCAGGGAAATGGACAAGAACTACACTGTAACTCCCCCCCCAGGGAAATGGACAGGAACTACACCGTACCACCCCCAGGGAAATGGACAGGAACTACACTGAACCACCGCCACCCCAGGGAAACGGGCAAGAACTACACTGTAACACCCCCCCCCCCAGGGAAATGGACAGGAACTACACTGTAAATCCACCCCCCCCCCCCAGGGCAATGGACAGGAACTACACCGAACCATCCCCAGGGAAATGGACAAGAACTACACTGAACCATCCCCAGGGAAATGGACAGGAAGTACACCGAACCATCCCCAGGGAAATGGACAGGAACTACACCGAACCACCCCCACCCCAGGGAAATGGACAAGAACTACACCGTGCCACCCCCAGGGAAATGGACAGGAAGTACACCGAACCATCCCCAGGGAAATGGACAGGAACTACACAGAACCACCCCCCACCCCAGGTAAATGGACAGGAGCTACTCCGTACCACCCCCAGGGAAAAGGACAGGAACTACACCGAACCACCCCCACCCCAGGGAAATGGACAGGAGGTACACCGTACCACCCCCCTCCAGGGAAATCGACAGGAAGTACACTGAACCATCCCCAGGGAAATGTACAGGAACTACACCGTATCACCCCCCCCCAGGGAAATGCACAAGAACTACACCATATCACCCCCACCCCAGGGAAATGGACAAGAACTACACAGAACCCCCCCCCCAGGGAAATGGACAAGAACTACACTGTAACCCACCCCAGGGAAATGGACAGGAGCTACACCGTACTACCCATAGGGAAATGGACAAGAACTACACTGAGCCACCCCCCCCAGGGAAATGGACAAGAACTACACTGTAACCCACCCCATGGAAATGGACAGGAGCTACACCATACCACCCCCCCTCCAGGGAAATGGACAGAAACTACACCGGACCACCCCCCAGGGAAATGGAGAAGAAACTATACTGCAACTCCACCCGCCCCCCCCCCCCCCAGGGCAATGGACAGGAACTACACCGAACCTTCGCCAGGGAAATGGACAGGAACTGCACCGTACCACCCCCACCCCAGGGAAATGGACAGGAACTACACCGTACCACCCCCACCCCAGGGAAATGGACAAGAACTACACCATGCCACCCCCAGGGAAATGGACAGGAACTACACCGAACCACCCCCACCCCAGGGAAATGGACAATAACTACACCATGCCACCCCCAGGGAAATGGACAGGAGCTACACCGTATAACACCCCTCCAGGGAAATGGACAGGAACTACACCGTACCACCCCCAGGGAAATGGACAGGAACTACACCGAACCACCCCCACCCCAGGGAAATGGACAAGAACTACACCGTACCAGCCCCAGGAAATGGACAGGAACTACACCGAACCACCCCCCCCCAGGAAAATGGACAGGAACTACACCGAACCACACCCCTAGGGAAATGGACAAGAACTACACTGAAACCCACCCCAGGGAAATGGACAGGAGCTACACCGTACCACCCCCCTACAGGGAAATGGACAGGAACTACACTGTACGACCACCCCCAGCGAAATGGACAGGAACTACACTGTAACCCCCCCTCCCAGGGAAATGGACAGGCACTACACTGTAACTCCACCCCCCCCCCCCCAGGGCAATGGACAGGAACTACACCGGACCATCCCCAGGGAAATGGACAGGAACTACACCGAACCACCCCCAGGGAAATGGACAAGAACTACACTGTAACACCCCCCCCCCCAGGGAAATGGACAGGAACTACACCGAACCATCCCCAGGAAAATGGACAAGAACTACACCGAACCACCCCCAGGGAAATGGACAAGAACTACACCGAACCATCCCCAGGGAAATGGACAGGAACTACACCGTACCACCCCCAGGGAAATGGAGAAGAACTACACTGTAACTACACACCCCCCAGGGCAATGGACAGGAACTACACCGAACCATCCCCAGGGAAATGGACAGGAAGTACACCGAACCACCCCCAGGGAAATGAACAAGAACTACACCGAACCATCCCCAGGGAAATGGACAGGAACTACACCGTACCACCCCCACCCAGGGAAATGGACAGGAACTACACCGTACCACCCCCACCCCAGGGAAATGGACAAGAACTACACCATGCCACCCCCGGGGAAATGGACAGGAGCTACACCGTACCACACCTCTCCAGGGAAATGGACAGGAACTACACCGTACAACCCCCAGGGAAATGGACAGGAGCTACACCGTACCACACCCCTCCAGGGAAATGGACAGGAACTACATCGTACCACCCCCAGGGCAATGGACAGGAACTACACCGAACCATCCCCAGGGAAATGGACAGGAACTACACTGAACCACCCCCAGGGAAATGGACAAGAACTACACTGTAACTCCCCCCCCCCCCAGGGAAATGGACTGGAACTACACCGAACCATCCCCAGGGAAATGGACAAGAACTACACTGTAACCCTCCCCCCCAGGGAAATGGACAGGAACTACACCGAACCATCCCCAGGGAAATGGACAAGAACTACACTGTAACTCCCCCCCCCCCCCAGGGAAATGGACTGGAACTACACCGAACCATCCCCAGGGAAATGGACAAGAACTACACTGTAACCCTCCCCCCCCAGGGAAATGGACAGGAACTACACCGAACCATCCCCAGGGAAATGGACAGGAACTACACTGTACCACCCCCCACCCCAGGGAAATGGACAAGAACTACACCATGCCACCCCCAGGGCAATGGACAGGAAGTACACCGAACTATCCCCAGGGAAATGGACAGGAACTACACCGAACCATCCCCAGGGAAATGGACAAGAACTACACTGTAACTCCCCCCCCCCCAGGGAAATGGACTGGAACTACACCGAACCATCCCCAGGGAAATGGACAAGAACTACACTGTAACCCTCCCCCCCAGGGAAATGGACAGGAACTACACCGAACCATCCCCAGGGAAATGGACAGGAACTACACTGTACCACCCCCACCCCAGGGAAATGGACAAGAACTACACCATGCCACCCCCCAGGGCAATGGACAGGAAGTACACCGAACTATCCCCAGGGAAATGGACAGGAACTACACCGAACCACCCCCAGGGAAATGGACAAGAACTACACAGTAACCCCCCCCCCCCAGGGAAATGGACAGGAACTACACCGAACCATCCCCAGGGAAATGGACAAGAACTACACTGTAACCCCCCCCCAAGGGAAATGGACAGGAACTACACCGAACCATCCCCAGGGAAATGGACAGGAACTACACCGTACCACCCCCCACCCCAGGGAAATGGACAAGAACTACACCGTGCCACCCCCAGGGAAATGGACAGGAAGTACACCGAACCATCCCCAGGGAAATGGACAGGAACTACACAGAACCACCCCCACCCCAGGTAAATGGACAGGAGCTACTCCGTACCACCCCCAGGGAAAAGGACAGGAACTACACCGAACCACCCCCACCCCAGGGAAATGGACAGGAGGTACACCGTACCACCCCCCTCCAGGGAAATCGACAGGAAGTACACTGAACCATCCCCAGGGAAATGTACAGGAACTACACCGTATCACCCCCCCCCCAGGGAAATGCACAAGAACTACACCATATCACCCCCACCCCAGGGAAATGGACAAGAACTACACAGAACCCCCCCCCCCAGGGAAATGGACAAGAACTACACTGTAACCCACCCCAGGGAAATGGACAGGAGCTACACCGTACTACCCATAGGGAAATGGACAAGAACTACACTGAGCCACCCCCCCCAGGGAAATGGACAAGAACTACACTGTAACCCACCCCATGGAAATGGACAGGAGCTACACCATACCACCCCCCTCCAGGGAAATGGACAGAAACTACACCGGACCACCCCCAGGGAAATGGAGAAGAACTATACTGCAACTCCACCCGCCCCCCCCCCCCCCAGGGCAATGGACAGGAACTACACCGAACCTTCGCCAGGGAAATGGACAGGAACTGCACCGTACCACCCCCACCCCAGGGAAATGGACAGGAACTACACCGTACCACCCCCACCCCAGGGAAATGGACAAGAACTACACCATGCCACCCCCAGGGAAATGGACAGGAACTACACCGAACCACCCCCACCCCAGGGAAATGGACAATAACTACACCATGCCACCCCCAGGGAAATGGACAGGAGCTACACCGTATAACACCCCTCCAGGGAAATGGACAGGAACTACACCGTACCACCCCCAGGGAAATGGACAGGAACTACACCGAACCACCCCCACCCCAGGGAAATGGACAAGAACTACACCGTACCAGCCCCAGGGAAATGGACAGGAACTACACCGAACCACCCCCCCCCCAGGAAAATGGACAGGAACTACACCGAACCACACCCCTAGGGAAATGGACAAGAACTACACTGAAACCCACCCCAGGGAAATGGACAGGAGCTACACCGTACCACCCCCCTACAGGGAAATGGACAGGAACTACACTGTACGACCACCCCCAGCGAAATGGACAGGAACTACACTGTAACCCCCCCCTCCCAGGGAAATGGACAGGCACTACACTGTAACTCCACCCCCCCCCCCCCCAGGGCAATGGACAGGAACTACACCGGACCATCCCCAGGGAAATGGACAGGAACTACACCGAACCACCCCCAGGGAAATGGACAAGAACTACACTGTAACACCCCCCCCCCCAGGGAAATGGACAGGAACTACACCGAACCATCCCCAGGAAAATGGACAAGAACTACACCGAACCACCCCCAGGGAAATGGACAAGAACTACACCGAACCATCCCCAGGGAAATGGACAGGAACTACACCGTACCACCCCCAGGGAAATGGAGAAGAACTACACTGTAACTACACACCCCCCAGGGCAATGGACAGGAACTACACCGAACCATCCCCAGGGAAATGGACAGGAAGTACACCGAACCACCCCCAGGGAAATGAACAAGAACTACACCGAACCATCCCCAGGGAAATGGACAGGAACTACACCGTACCACCCCCCACCCAGGGAAATGGACAGGAACTACACCGTACCACCCCCACCCCAGGGAAATGGACAAGAACTACACCATGCCACCCCCGGGGAAATGGACAGGAGCTACACCGTACCACACCTCTCCAGGGAAATGGACAGGAACTACACCGTACAACCCCCAGGGAAATGGACAGGAGCTACACCGTACCACACCCCTCCAGGGAAATGGACAGGAACTACATCGTACCACCCCCAGGGCAATGGACAGGAACTACACCGAACCATCCCCAGGGAAATGGACAGGAACTACACTGAACCACCCCCAGGGAAATGGACAAGAACTACACTGTAACTCCCCCCCCCCCCAGGGAAATGGACTGGAACTACACCGAACCATCCCCAGGGAAATGGACAAGAACTACACTGTAACCCTCCCCCCCAGGGAAATGGACAGGAACTACACCGAACCATCCCCAGGGAAATGGACAAGAACTACACTGTAACTCCCCCCCCCCCCCAGGGAAATGGACTGGAACTACACCGAACCATCCCCAGGGAAATGGACAAGAACTACACTGTAACCCTCCCCCCCAGGGAAATGGACAGGAACTACACCGAACCATCCCCAGGGAAATGGACAGGAACTACACTGTACCACCCCCACCCCAGGGAAATGGACAAGAACTACACCATGCCACCCCCAGGGCAATGGACAGGAAGTACACCGAACTATCCCCAGGGAAATGGACAGGAACTACACCGAACCATCCCCAGGGAAATGGACAAGAACTACACTGTAACTCCCCCCCCCCCCAGGGAAATGGACTGGAACTACACCGAACCATCCCCAGGGAAATGGACAAGAACTACACTGTAACCCTCCCCCCCAGGGAAATGGACAGGAACTACACCGAACCATCCCCAGGGAAATGGACAGGAACTACACTGTACCACCCCCACCCCAGGGAAATGGACAAGAACTACACCATGCCACCCCCAGGGCAATGGACAGGAAGTACACCGAACTATCCCCAGGGAAATGGACAGGAACTACACCGAACCACCCCCAGGGAAATGGACAAGAACTACACAGTAACCCCCCCCCCCAGGGAAATGGACAGGAACTACACCGAACCATCCCCAGGGAAATGGACAAGAACTACACTGTAACCCCCCCCCAAGGGAAATGGACAGGAACTACACCGAACCATCCCCAGGGAAATGGACAGGAACTACACCGTACCACCCCCCACCCCAGGGAAATGGACAAGAACTACACCATGCCACCCCCAGGGAAATGGACAGGAACTACACCGAACCACCTCCAGGGAAATGGACAAGAACTACACTGTAACCCCACCCCCCCCAGGGAAATGGACAGGAATTACACCGAACCATCCCCAGGGAAATGGACAGGAACTACACCGTACCACCCCCACCCCAGGGAAATGGACAAGAACTACACCATGCCACCCCCAGGGAAATGGACAGGAGCTACACCGTATAACACCCCTCCAGGGAAATGGACAGGAACTACACCGTACCACCCCCAGGGAAATGGACAGGAACTACACCGAACCACCCCCCCCCCAGGAAAATGGACAGGAACTACACCGAACCCCCCCCCCCCCCGGGAAATGGACAGGAACTACACCGAACCACCCCCACCCCAGGGAAATGGACAAGAACTACACTGTAACCGCCCCCCCAGGGAAATGGACAGGAACTACACCGAACCATCCCTAGGGAAATGGACAGGAACTACACCGTACCACCCCCACCCCAGGGAAATGGACAAGAACTACACCATGCCACCACCAGGGAAATGAACAGGAACTACACCGAACCATTCCCAGGGAAATGGACAAGAACTACACTGAACCATCCCCAGGGAAATGGACAGAAACTACACCGTACCACCCCCACCCCAGGGAAATGGACAAGAACTACACCATGCCACCCCCCAGGGAAATGGACAGGAGCTACACCGTACCACACCCCTCCAGGGAAATGGACAGGAACTACACCGTACCACCCCCAGGGAAATGGACAGGAACTACACCGAACCACCCCCACCCCAGGGAAATGGACAAGAACTACACCGTACCACCCCCAGGGAAATGGACAGGAACTACACCGAACCACCCCCCCCAGGAAAATGGACAGGAACTACACCGAACCCCCCCTCCCAGGGAAATGGACAGGAACTACACCGAACCACCCCCACCCCAGGGAAATGGACAAGAACTACACTGTAACCACCCCCCCCCAGGGAAATGGACAGGAACTACACTGAACCATCCCCAGGGAAATGGACAGGAACTACACCGTACCACCCCCACCCCAGGGAAATGGACAAGAACTACACCATGCCACCCCCAGGGAAATGGACAGGAGCTACACCGTACCACACCCCTCCAGGGAAATGGACAGGAACTACAACGTACCACCCCCAGGGAAATGGACAGGAACTACACCGAACCACCCCCACCCCAGGGAAATGGACAGGAACTACACCGAACCCCCCCTCCCAGGGAAATGGACAGGAACTTCACCATGCCTCCCCCAGGGAAATGGACAGGAGCTACACCGTACCACACCCCTCCAGGGAAATGGACAGGAACTACACCGTACCACCCCCAGGGAAATGGACAGGAACTACACCGAACCACCCCCCCCCCCAGGGAAATGGACAGGAATTACACCGAACCATCCCCAGGGAAATGGACAAGAACTACACCATGCCACCCGCAGGGAAATGGACAGGAGCTACACCGTACCACACCCCTCCAGGGAAATGGACAGGAACTACACCGTACCACCCCCAGGGAAATGGACAGGAACTACACCGAACCACCCCCACCCCAGGGAAATGGACAAGAACTACACCGTACCACCCCCAGGGAAATGGACAGGAACTACACCGAACCACCCCCCCCCCCCAGGAAAATGGACAGGAACTACACCGAACCCCCCCCCCCCCAGGGAAATGGACAGGAACTACACCGAACCATCCCCAGGGAAATGGACAGGAACTACACCGTACCACCCCCACCCCAGGGAAATGGACAAGAACTACACCATGCCACCACCAGGGAAATGGACAGGAACTACACCGAACCATTCCCAGGGAAATGGACAAGAACTACACTGAACCATCCCCAGGGAAATGGACAGGAACTACACCGTACCACCCCCACCCCAGGGAAATGGACAAGAACTACACCATGCCACCCCCAGGGAAATGGACAGGAGCTACAGTGAACCATCCCCAGGGAAATGGACAGGAACTACACCGTTCCACCCCCACCCCAGGGAAATGGACAAGAACTACACCATGCCACCCCAGGGAAATGGACAGGAGCTACACAGTACCACACCCCTCCAGGGAAATGGACAGGAACTACACCGTACCACCCCCAGGGAAATGGACAGGAACTACACCGAACCACCCCCCCCCCCAGGAAAATGGACAGGAACTACACCGAACCCCCCCCTCCCAGGGAAATGGACAGGAACTACACCGAACCACCCCCAACCCAGGGAAAAGGACAAGAACTACACTGTAACCACCCCCCCCCCCAGGGAAATGGACAGGAACTACACTGAACCATCCCCAGGGAAATGGACAGGAACTACACCGTACCACCCCCACCCCAGGGAAATGGACAAGAACTACACCATGCCACCCCCAGGGAAATGGACAGGAGCTACACCGTACCACACCCCTCCAGGGAAATGGACAGGAACTACACCGTACCACCCCCAGGGAAATGGACAGGAACTACACCGAACCACCCCCACCCCAGGGAAATGGACAAGAACTACACCGTACCACCCCCAGGGAAATGGACAGGAACTACACCGATCCACCCCCCCCCCCCAGGAAAATGGACAGGAACTACACCGAACCCCCCCTCCCAGGGAAATGGACAGGAGCTACACCGTACCACCCCCCTCCAGGGAAATGGACAGGAACTACACTGAACCATCCCCAGGGAAATGGACAGGAACTACACCGAACCACCCCCCCCCCCAGGAAAATGGACAGGAACTACACCGAACCCCCCCTCCCAGGGAAATGGACAGGAACTACACCGAACCACCCCCAACCCAGGGAAAAGGACAAGAACTACACTGTAACCACCCCCCCCCCCAGGGAAATGGACAGGAACTACACTGAACCATCCCCAGGGAAATGGACAGGAACTACACCGTACCACCCCCCACCCCAGGGAAATGGACAAGAACTACACCATGCCACCCCCAGGGAAATGGACAGGAGCTACACCGTACCACACCCCTCCAGGGAAATGGACAGGAACTACACCGTACCACCCCCAGGGAAATGGACAGGAACTACACCGAACCACCCCCACCCCAGGGAAATGGACAAGAACTACACCGTACCACCCCCAGGGAAATGGACAGGAACTACACCGATCCACCCCCCCCCCCCAGGAAAATGGACAGGAACTACACCGAACCCCCCCTCCCAGGGAAATGGACAGGAGCTACACCGTACCACCCCCCTCCAGGGAAATGGACAGGAACTACACTGAACCATCCCCAGGGAAATGGACAGGAACTACACCGTACCACCCCCCACCCCAGGGAAATGGACAAGAACTACACCATGCCACCCCCAGGGAAATGGACAGGAGCTACACCGTACCACACCCCTCCAGGGAAATGGACAGGAACTACAACGTACCACCCCCAGGGAAATGGACAGGAACTACACCGAACCACCCCCACCCCAGGGAAATGGACAGGAACTACACCGAACCCCCCCTCCCAGGGAAATGGACAGGAACTACACCATGCCACCCCCAGGGAAATGGACAGGAGCTACACCGTACCACACCCCTCCAGGGAAATGGACAGGAACTACACCGTACCACCCCCAGGGAAATGGACAGGAACTACACCGAACCACCCCCCCCAGGAAAATGGACAGGAACTACACCGAACCCCCCCTCCCAGGGAAATGGACAGGAACTACACCGAACCACTCCCACCCCAGGGAAATGGACAAGAACTACACTGTAACCACCCCCCCCTAGGGAAATGGACAGGAGCTACACCGTACCACCCCCCTCCAGGGAAATGGACAGGAACTACACTGAACCACCCCCAGGGAAATGGACAGGAACTACACTGAACCACCCCCAGGGAAATGGACAAGAACTACACTGTAACCCTCCCCCCCAGGGAAATGGACAGGAACTACACCGAACCATCCCCAGGGAAATGGACAGGAACTACACCGTACCACCCCCCACCCCAGGGAAATGGACAAGAACTACACCATGCCACCCCCCAGGGCAATGGACAGGAACTACACCGAACCATCCCCAGGGAAATGGACAGGAACTACACCGAACCACCCCCAGGGAAATGGACAAGAACTACACTGTAACCCCCACCCCCAGAGAAATGGACAGGAACTATACCGAACCACCCCCAGGGAAATGGACAAGAACTACACTGTAACCCCCCCCCCCCCCAGGGAAATGGACAGGAATTACACCGAACCATCCCCAGGGAAATGGACAGGAACTACACCGTACCAATTCCACCCCAGGGAAATGGACAAGAACTACACCATGCCACCCGCAGGGAAATGGACAGGAGCTACACCGTACCACACCCCTCCAGGGAAATGGACAGGAACTACACCGTACCACCCCCAGGGAAATGGACAGGAACTACACCGAACCACCCCCACTCCAGGGAAATGGACAAGAACTACACCGTACCACCCCCAGGGAAATGGACAGGAACTACACCGAACCACCCCCCCCCAGGAAAATGGACAGGAACTACACCGAACCCCCCCCCCCCAGGGAAATGGACAGGAACTACACCGAACCACCCCCCACCCCAGGGAAATGGACAAGAACTACACTGTAACCCCCCCCCCCCAGGGAAATGGACAGGAACTACACCGAACCATTCCCAGGGAAATGGACAGGAACTACACCGTACCACCCCCACCCCAGGGAAATGGACAAGAACTACACCATGCCACCACCAGGGAAATGGACAGGAACTACACCGAACCATTCCCAGGGAAATGGACAAGAACTACACTGAACCATCCCCAGTGAAATGGACAGGAACTACACCGTACCACCCCCACCCCAGGGAAATGGACAAGAACTACACCATGCCACCCCCAGGGAAATGGACAGGAGCGACAGTGAACCATCCCCAGGGAAATGGACAGGAACTACACCGTACCACCCCCACCCCAGGGAAATGGACAGGAACTACACCGAACCACCCCACCCCTGGGAAATGGACAAGAACTACACTGTAACCACCCCACCCCCAGGTAAATGGACAGGAGCTACACCGTACCACCCCCCCTCCAGGGAAATGGACAGGTAATACACTGTACCCCCCCCCCCCAGGGAAATGGACAGGCACTGCACTGTAACTCCACCCCCCTCAGTGCAATGGACAGGAACTACACCGAACCACCGCCAGGGAAATGGACAAGAACTACACTGTAACTCCACCCCCACCCCCCAGGGCAATGGACAGGAACTACACCGAACCATCCCCAGGGAAATGGACAGGAACTACAGCGAACCACCCCCAGGGAAATGGACAAGAACTACACTGTAACCACCCCCCCCCCCCCAGGGAAATGGACAGGAACTACACTGAACCATCCCCAGGGAAATGGACAGGAACTACACCGTACCACCCCCACCCCAGGGAAATGGACAAGAACTACACCATGCCACCCCCCAGGGAAATGGACAGGAGCTACACCGTACCACACCCCTCCAGGGAAATGGACAGGAACTACAACGTACCACCCCCAGGGAAATGGACAGGAACTACACCGAACCACCCCCACCCCAGGGAAATGGACAGGAACTACACCGAACCGACCCTCCCAGGGAAATGGACAGGAACTTCACCATGCCTCCCCCAGGGAAATGGACAGGAGCTACACCGTACCACACCCCTCCAGGGAAATGGACAGGAACTACACCGTACCACCCCCAGGGAAATGGACAGGAACTACACCGAACCACCCCCCCCCCCCCAGGAAAATGGACAGGAACTACACCGAACCCCCCCTCCCAGGGAAATGGACAGGAACTACACCGAACCACTCCCACCCCAGGGAAATGGACAAGAACTACACTGTAACCACCCCCCCCCCAGGGAAATGGACAGGAGCTACACCGTACCACCCCCCTCCAGGGAAATGGACAGGAAATGCACTGTAACCCCCCCCCCAGGGAAATGGACAGGCACTACACTGTAACTCCACCCCCCTCAGTGCAATGGACAGGAACTACACTGAACCATCCCCAGGGAAATGGACAAGAACTACACTGTAACCCTCCCGCCCAGGGAAATGGACAGGAACTACACCGAACCATCCCCAGGGAAATGGACAGGAACTACACCGTACCAGCCCCACCCCAGGGAAATGGACAAGAACTACACCATGCCACCCCCAGGGCAATGGACAGGAACTACACCGAACCACCCCCAGGGAAATGGACAAGAACTACACTGTAATCCCCCCCCCCCCCCAGGGAAATGGACAGGAACTACACCGAACCACCCCCAGGGAAATGGACAGGAACTACACCGAACCACCCCCAGGGAAATGGACAAGAACTACACTGTAACCCCCCCCCCAGGGAAATGGACAGGAATTACACCGAACCATCCCCAGGGAAATGGACAAGAACTACACCATGCCACCCGCAGGGAAATGGACAGGAGCTACACCGTACCACACCCCTCCAGGGAAATGGACAGGAACTACACCGTACCACCCCCAGGGAAATGGACAGGAAATACACCGAACCACCCCCACCCCAGGGAAATGGACAAGAACTACACCGTACCACCCCCAGGGAAATGGACAGGAACTACACCGAACCACCCCCCCCCCCCAGGAAAATGGACAAGAACTACACCGAACCCCCCCCCCCCCAGGGAAATGGACAGGAACTACACCGATCCACCCCCACCCCAGGGAAATGGACAAGAACTACACTGTAACCCCCCCCCCCCAGGGAAATGGACAGGAACTACACCGAACCATCCCCAGGGAAATGGACAGGAACTACACCGTACCACCCCCACCCCAGGGAAATGGACAAGAACTACACCATGCCACCACCAGGGAAATGGACAGGAACTACACCGAACCATTCCCAGGGAAATGGACAAGAACTACACTGAACCATCCCCAGGGAAATGGACAGGAACTACACCGTACCACCCCCACCCCAGGGAAATGGACAAGAACTACACCATGCCACCCCCAGGGAAATGGACAGGAGCTACAGTGAACCATCCCCAGGGAAATGGACAGGAACTACACCGTTCCACCCCCACCCCAGGGAAATGGACAAGAACTACACCATGCCACCCCAGGGAAATGGACAGGAGCTACACAGTACCACACCCCTCCAGGGAAATGGACAGGAACTACACCGTACCACCCCCAGGGAAATGGACAGGAACTACACCGAACCACCCCCACCCCAGGGAAATGGACAAGAACTACACCGTACCACCCCCAGGGAAATGGACAGGAACTACACCGATCCACCCCCCCCCCCCAGGAAAATGGACAGGAACTACACCGAACCCCCCCTCCCAGGGAAATGGACAGGAGCTACACCGTACCACCCCCCCTCCAGGGAAATGGACAGGAACTACACTGAACCATCCCCAGGGAAATGGACAGGAACTACACCGAACCACCCCCCCCCCCAGGAAAATGGACAGGAACTACACCGAACCCCCCCTCCCAGGGAAATGGACAGGAACTACACCGAACCACCCCCCAACCCAGGGAAAAGGACAAGAACTACACTGTAACCACCCCCCCCCCAGGGAAATGGACAGGAACTACACTGAACCATCCCCAGGGAAATGGACAGGAACTACACCGTACCACCCCCACCCCAGGGAAATGGACAAGAACTACACCATGCCACCCCCAGGGAAATGGACAGGAGCTACACCGTACCACACCCCTCCAGGGAAATGGACAGGAACTACACCGTACCACCCCCAGGGAAATGGACAGGAACTACACCGAACCACCCCCACCCCAGGGAAATGGACAAGAACTACACCGTACCACCCCCAGGGAAATGGACAGGAACTACACCGATCCACCCCCCCCCCCCAGGAAAATGGACAGGAACTACACCGAACCCCCCCTCCCAGGGAAATGGACAGGAGCTACACCGTACCACCCCCCTCCAGGGAAATGGACAGGAACTACACTGAACCATCCCCCAGGGAAATGGACAGGAACTACACCGTACCACCCCCACCCCAGGGAAATGGACAAGAACTACACCATGCCACCCCCAGGGAAATGGACAGGAGCTACACCGTACCACACCCCTCCAGGGAAATGGACAGGAACTACAACGTACCACCCCCAGGGAAATGGACAGGAACTACACCGAACCACCCCCACCCCAGGGAAATGGACAGGAACTACACCGAACCCCCCCTCCCAGGGAAATGGACAGGAACTACACCATGCCACCCCCCAGGGAAATGGACAGGAGCTACACCGTACCACACCCCTCCAGGGAAATGGACAGGAACTACACCGTACCACCCCCAGGGAAATGGACAGGAACTACACCGAACCACCCCCCCCAGGAAAATGGACAGGAACTACACCGAACCCCCCCTCCCAGGGAAATGGACAGGAACTACACCGAACCACTCCCACCCCAGGGAAATGGACAAGAACTACACTGTAACCACCCCCCCCCTAGGGAAATGGACAGGAGCTACACCGTACCACCCCCCTCCAGGGAAATGGACAGGAACTACACTGAACCACCCCCAGGGAAATGGACAGGAACTACACTGAACCACCCCCAGGGAAATGGACAAGAACTACACTGTAACCCTCCCCCCCAGGGAAATGGACAGGAACTACACCGAACCATCCCCAGGGAAATGGACAGGAACTACACCGTACCACCCCCCACCCCAGGGAAATGGACAAGAACTACACCATGCCACCCCCAGGGCAATGGACAGGAACTACACCGAACCATCCCCAGGGAAATGGACAGGAACTACACCGAACCACCCCCAGGGAAATGGACAAGAACTACACTGTAACCCCCACCCCCAGAGAAATGGACAGGAACTATACCGAACCACCCCCAGGGAAATGGACAAGAACTACACTGTAACCCCCCCCCCCCCAGGGAAATGGACAGGAATTACACCGAACCATCCCCAGGGAAATGGACAGGAACTACACCGTACCAATTCCACCCCAGGGAAATGGACAAGAACTACACCATGCCACCCGCAGGGAAATGGACAGGAGCTACACCGTACCACACCCCTCCAGGGAAATGGACAGGAACTACACCGTACCACCCCCAGGGAAATGGACAGGAACTACACCGAACCACCCCCACTCCAGGGAAATGGACAAGAACTACACCGTACCACCCCCAGGGAAATGGACAGGAACTACACCGAACCACCCCCCCCCCAGGAAAATGGACAGGAACTACACCGAACCCCCCCCCCCCAGGGAAATGGACAGGAACTACACCGAACCACCCCCACCCCAGGGAAATGGACAAGAACTACACTGTAAACCCCCCCCCCCCAGGGAAATGGACAGGAACTACACCGAACCATTCCCAGGGAAATGGACAGGAACTACACCGTACCACCCCCACCCCAGGGAAATGGACAAGAACTACACCATGCCACCACCAGGGAAATGGACAGGAACTACACCGAACCATTCCCAGGGAAATGGACAAGAACTACACTGAACCATCCCCAGTGAAATGGACAGGAACTACACCGTACCACCCCCACCCCAGGGAAATGGACAAGAACTACACCATGCCACCCCCAGGGAAATGGACAGGAGCTACAGTGAACCATCCCCAGGGAAATGGACAGGAACTACACCGTACCACCCCCACCCCAGGGAAATGGACAGGAACTACACCGAACCACCCCACCCCTGGGAAATGGACAAGAACTACACTGTAACCACCCCACCCCCAGGTAAATGGACAGGAGCTACACCGTACCACCCCCCCTCCAGGGAAATGGACAGGTAATACACTGTACCCCCCCCCCCCAGGGAAATGGACAGGCACTGCACTGTAACTCCACCCCCCTCAGTGCAATGGACAGGAACTACACCGAACCACCGCCAGGGAAATGGACAAGAACTACACTGTAACTCCACCCCCACCCCCCAGGGCAATGGACAGGAACTACACCGAACCATCCCCAGGGAAATGGACAGGAACTACAGCGAACCACCCCCAGGGAAATGGACAAGAACTACACTGTAACCACCCCCCCCCCCCCAGGGAAATGGACAGGAACTACACTGAACCATCCCCAGGGAAATGGACAGGAACTACACCGTACCACCCCCCACCCCAGGGAAATGGACAAGAACTACACCATGCCACCCCCAGGGAAATGGACAGGAGCTACACCGTACCACACCCCTCCAGGGAAATGGACAGGAACTACAACGTACCACCCCCAGGGAAATGGACAGGAACTACACCGAACCACCCCCACCCCAGGGAAATGGACAGGAACTACACCGAACCGACCCTCCCAGGGAAATGGACAGGAACTTCACCATGCCTCCCCCAGGGAAATGGACAGGAGCTACACCGTACCACACCCCTCCAGGGAAATGGACAGGAACTACACCGTACCACCCCCAGGGGAAATGGACAGGAACTACACCGAACCACCCCCCCCCCCCCAGGAAAATGGACAGGAACTACACCGAACCCCCCCTCCCAGGGAAATGGACAGGAACTACACCGAACCACTCCCACCCCAGGGAAATGGACAAGAACTACACTGTAACCACCCCCCCCCCAGGGAAATGGACAGGAGCTACACCGTACCACCCCCCTCCAGGGAAATGGACAGGAAATGCACTGTAACCCCCCCCCCAGGGAAATGGACAGGCACTACACTGTAACTCCACCCCCCTCAGTGCAATGGACAGGAACTACACTGAACCATCCCCAGGGAAATGGACAAGAACTACACTGTAACCCTCCCGCCCAGGGAAATGGACAGGAACTACACCGAACCATCCCCAGGGAAATGGACAGGAACTACACCGTACCAAGCCCCACCCCAGGGAAATGGACAAGAACTACACCATGCCACCCCCAGGGCAATGGACAGGAACTACACCGAACCACCCCCAGGGAAATGGACAAGAACTACACTGTAATCCCCCCCCCCCCCCCCAGGGAAATGGACAGGAACTACACCGAACCACCCCCAGGGAAATGGACAGGAACTACACCGAACCACCCCCAGGGAAATGGACAAGAACTACACTGTAACCCCCCCCCCCAGGGAAATGGACAGGAATTACACCGAACCATCCCCAGGGAAATGGACAAGAACTACACCATGCCACCCGCAGGGAAATGGACAGGAGCTACACCGTACCACACCCCTCCAGGGAAATGGACAGGAACTACACCGTACCACCCCCAGGGAAATGGACAGGAACTACACCGAACCACCCCCACCCCAGGGAAATGGACAAGAACTACACCGTACCACCCCCAGGGAAATGGACAGGAACTACACCGAACCACCCCCCCCCCCCAGGAAAATGGACAAGAACTACACCGAACCCCCCCCCCCCCAGGGAAATGGACAGGAACTACACCGATCCACCCCCCACCCCAGGGAAATGGACAAGAACTACACTGTAACCCCCCCCCCCCAGGGAAATGGACAGGAACTACACCGAACCATCCCCAGGGAAATGGACAGGAACTACACCGTACCACCCCCACCCCAGGGAAATGGACAAGAACTACACCATGCCACCACCAGGGAAATGGACAGGAACTACACCGAACCATTCCCAGGGAAATGGACAAGAACTACACTGAACCATCCCCAGGGAAATGGACAGGAACTACACCGTACCACCCCCCACCCCAGGGAAATGGACAAGAACTACACCATGCCACCCCCAGGGAAATGGACAGGAGCTACAGTGAACCATCCCCAGGGAAATGGACAGGAACTACACCGTTCCACCCCCACCCCAGGGAAATGGACAAGAACTACACCATGCCACCCCAGGGAAATGGACAGGAGCTACACAGTACCACACCCCTCCAGGGAAATGGACAGGAACTACACCGTACCACCCCCAGGGAAATGGACTGGAACTACACCGAACCACCCCCACCCCAGGGAAATGGACAAGAACTACACCGTACCACCCCCCAGGGAAATGGACAGGAACTACACCGAACCACCCCCCCCCCCAGGAAAATGGACAGGAACTACACCGAACCCCCCCCTCCCAGGGAAATGGACAGGAACTACACCGAACCACCCCCAACCCAGGGAAAAGGACAAGAACTACACTGTAACCACCCCCCCCAGGGAAATGGACAGGATCTACACTGAACCATCCCCAGGGAAATGGACAGGAACTACACCGTACCACCCCCACCCCAGGGAAATGGACAAGAACTACACCATGCCACCCCCAGGGAAATGGACAGGAGCTACACCGTACCACACCTCTCCAGGGAAATGGACAGGAACTACACCGTACCACCCCCAGGGAAATGGACAGGAACTACACCGAACCACCCCCACCCCAGGGAAATGGACAAGAACTACACCGTACCACCCCCAGGGAAATGGACAGGAACTACACCGATCCACCCCCCCCCCCAGGAAAATGGACAGGAACTACACCGAACCCCCCCCTCCCAGGGAAATGGACAGGAGCCTACACCGTACCACCCCCCCCTCCAGGGAAATGGACAGGAACTACACTGAACCATCCCCAGGGAAATGGACAGGAACTACACCGTACCACCCCCACCCCAGGGAAATGGACAAGAACTACACCATGCCACCCCCAGGGAAATGGACAGGAGCTACACCGTACCACACCCCTCCAGGGAAATGGACAGGAACTACAACGTACCACCCCCACGGAAATGGACAGGAACTACACCGAACCACCCCCACCCCAGGGAAATGGACAGGAACTACACCGAACCCCCCCCTCCCAGGGAAATGGACAGGAACTACACCATGCCACCCCCCAGGGAAATGGAAAGGAGCTACACCGTACCACACCCCTCCAGGGAAATGGACAGGAACTACACCGTACCACCCCCCAGGGAAATGGACAGGAACTACACCGAACCACCCCCCCCAGGAAAATGGACAGGAACTACACCGAACCCCCCCCTCCCAGGGAAATGGACAGGGAACTACACCGAACCACTCCCACCCCAGGGAAATGGACAAGAACTACACTGTAACCACCACCCCCTAGGGAAATGGACAGGAGCTACACCGTACCACCCCCCCTTTAGGGAAATGGACAGGAAAAACACTGTAACCCCCCCCCCCCCCAGGGAAATGGACAGGCACTACACTGTAACTCCACCCCCCTCAGTGCAATGGACAGGAACTACACCGAACCATCCCCAGGGAAATGGACAGGAACTACACTGAACCACCCCCAGGGAAATGGACAAGAACTACACTGTAACACCCCCCCCCCCAGGGAAATGGACTGGAACTACACCGAACCATCCCCAGGGAAATGGACAAGAACTACACTGTAACCCTCCCCCCCAGGGAAATGGACAGGAACTACACCGAACCATCCCCAGGGAAATGGACAGGAACTACACCGTACCACCCCCACCCCAGGGAAATGGACAAGAACTACACCATGCCACCCCCAGGGCAATGGACAGGAACTACACCGAACCATCCCCCAGGGAAATGGACAGGAACTACACTGTAACCCCCACCCCCAGAGAAATGGACAGGAACTATACCGAACCACCCCCAGGGAAATGGACAAGAACTACACTGTAACCCCCCCCCCCCCCCAGGAAAATGGACAGGAATTACACCGAACCATCCCCAGGGAAATGGACAGGAACTACACCGTACCAATTCCACCCCAGGGAAATGGACAAGAACTACACCATGCCACCCGCAGGGAAATGGACAGGAGCTACACCGTACCACACCCCTCCAGGGAAATGGACAGGAACTACACCGTACCACCCCCAGGGAAATGGACAGGAACTACACCGAACCACCCCCACCCCCAGGGAAATGGACAAGAACTACACCGTACCACCCCCAGGGAAATGGACAGGAACTACACCGAACCACCCCCCCCCCCAGGAAAATGGACAGGAACTACACCGAACCCCCCCCCCCCAGGGAAATGGACAGGAACTACACCGAACCACCCCCACCCCAGGGAAATGGACAAGAACTACACTGTAACCCCCCCCCCCCCAGGGAAATGGACAGGAACTACACCGAACCATCCCCAGGGAAATGGACAGGAACTACACCCGTACCACCCCCACCCCAGGGAAATGGACAAGAACTACACCATGCCACCACCAGGGAAATGGACAGGAACTACACCGAACCATTCCCAGGGAAATGGACAAGAACTACACTGAACCATCCCCAGGGAAATGGACAGGAACTACACCGTACCACCCCCACCCCAGGGAAATGGACAAGAACTACACCATGCCACCCCCAGGGAAATGGACAGGAGCTACAGTGAACCATCCCCAGGGAAATGGACAGGAACTACACCGTTCCACCCCCACCCCAGGGAAATGGACAAGAACTACACCATGCCACCCCAGGGAAATGGACAGGAGCTACACAGTACCACACCCCCTCCAGGGAAATGGACAGGAACTACACCGTACCACCCCCAGGGAAATGGACTGGAACTACACCGAACCACCCCCCACCCCAGGGAAATGGACAAGAACTACACCGTACCACCCCCACCCCCAGGGAAATGGACAAGAACTACACCATGCCACCCCCAGGGGAAATGGACAGGAGCTACACCGTACCACACCTCTCCAGGGAAATGGACAGGAACTACACCGTACCACCCCCAGGGAAATGGACAGGAACTACACCGAACCACCCCCACCCCAGGGAAATGGACAAGAACTACACCGTACCACCCCCAGGGAAATGGACAGGAACTACACCGATCCACCCCCCCCCCCCCCCAGGAAAATGGAACAGGAACTACACCGAACCCCCCCTCCCAGGGAAATGGACAGGAGCTACACCGTACCACCCCCCTCCAGGGAAATGGACAGGAACTACACTGAACCATCCCCAGGGAAATGGACAGGAACTACACCGTACCACCCCCACCCCAGGGAAATGGACAAGAACTACACCATGCCACCCCCAGGGAAATGGACAGGAGCTACACCGTACCACACCTCTCCAGGGAAATGGACAGGAACTACACCGTACCACCCCCCAGGGAAATGGACAGGAACTACACCGAACCACCCCCACCCCATGGAAATGGACAAGAACTACACCGTACCACCCCCAGGGAAATGGACAGGAACTACACCGATCCACCCCCCCCCCCCCCCCAGGAAAATGGACAGGAACTACACCGAACCCCCCCTCCCAGGGAAATGGACAGGAGCTACACCGTACCACCCCCCTCCAGGGAAATGGACAGGAACTACACTGAACCATCCCCAGGGAAATGGACAGGAACTACACCGTACCACCCCCCACCCCAGGGAAATGGACAAGAACTACACCATGCCACCCCCAGGGAAATGGACAGGAGCTACACCGTACCACACCCCTCCAGGGAAATGGACAGGAACTACAACGTACCACCCCCAGGGAAATGGACAGGAACTACACCGAACCACCCCCACCCCAGGGAAATGGACAGGAACTACACCGAACCCCCCCTCCCAGGGAAATGGACAGGAACTACACCATGCCACCCCCAGGGAAATGGAAAGGAGCTACACCGTACCACACCCCTCCAGGGAAATGGACAGGAACTACACCGTACCACCCCCAGGGAAATGGACAGGAACTACACCGAACCACCCCCCCCAGGAAAATGGACAGGAACTACACCGAACCCCCCCCCTCCCAGGGAAATGGACAGGAACTACACCGAACCACTCCCACCCCAGGGAAATGGACAAGAACTACACTGTAACCACCACCCCCTAGGGAAATGGACAGGAGCTACACCGTACCACCCCCCTCCAGGGAAATGGACAGGAAAAACACTGTAACCCCCCCCCCCCCCAGGGAAATGGACAGGCACTACACTGTAACTCCACCCCCCTCAGTGCAATGGACAGGAACTACACCGAACCATCCCCAGGGAAATGGACAGGAACTACACTGAACCACCCCCAGGGAAATGGACAAGAACTACACTGTAACACCCCCCCCCCCAGGGAAATGGACTGGAACTACACCGGAACCATCCCCAGGGAAATGGACAAGAACTACACTGTAACCCTCCCCCCCAGGGAAATGGACAGGAACTACACCGAACCATCCCCAGGGAAATGGACAGGAACTACACCGTACCACCCCCACCCCAGGGAAATGGACAAGAACTACACCATGCCACCCCCAGGGCAATGGACAGGAACTACAACCGAACCATCCCCAGGGAAATGGACAGGAACTACACTGTAACCCCCACCCCCAGAGAAATGGACAGGAACTATACCGAACCACCCCCAGGGAAATGGACAAGAACTACACTGTAACCCCCCCCCCCCCCCAGGAAAATGGACAGGAATTACACCGAACCATCCCCAGGGAAATGGACAGGAACTACACCGTACCAATTCCACCCCAGGGAAATGGACAAGAACTACACCATGCCACCCCGCAGGGAAATGGACAGGAGCTACACCGTACCACACCCCTCCAGGGAAATGGACAGGAACTACACCGTACCACCCCAGGGAAATGGACAGGAACTACACCGAACCACCCCCACCCCAGGGAAATGGACAAGAACTACACCGTACCACCCCCAGGGAAATGGACAGGAACTACACCGAACCACCCCCGCCCCCAGGAAAATGGACAGGAACTACACCGAACCCCCCCCCCCCCAGGGAAATGGACAGGAACTACACCGAACCACCCCCACCCCAGGGAAATGGACAAGAACTACACTGTAACCCCCCCCCCCCCCCAGGGAAATGGACAGGAACTACACCGAACCATCCCCAGGGAAATGGACAGGAACTACACCGTACCACCCCCACCCCCAGGGGAAATGGACAAGAACTACACCATGCCACCACCAGGGAAATGGACAGGAACTACACCGAACCATTCCCAGGGAAATGGACAAGGAACTACACTGAACCATCCCCAGGGAAATGGACAGGAACTTACACCGTACCACCCCCACCCCAGGGAAATGGACAAGAACTACACCATGCCACCCCCAGGGAAATGGACAGGAGCTACAGTGAACCATCCCCAGGGAAATGGACAGGAACTACACCGTTCCACCCCCACCCCAGGGAAATGGACAAGAACTACACCATGCCACCCCAGGGAAATGGACAGGAGCTACACAGTACCACACCCCTCCAGGGAAATGGACAGGAACTACACCGTACCACCCCCAGGGAAATGGACTGGAACTACACCGAACCACCCCCACCCCAGGGAAATGGACAAGAACTACACCGTACCACCCCCAGGGAAATGGACAGGAACTACACCGAACCACCCCCCCCCCCCCAGGAAAATGGACAGGAACTACACCGAACCCCCCCCTCCCAGGGAAATGGACAGGAACTACACCGAACCACCCCCCAACCCAGGGAAAAGGACAAGAACTACACTGTAACCACCCCCCCCCAGGGAAATGGACAGGATCTACACTGAACCATCCCCAGGGAAATGGACAGGAACTACACCGTACCACCCCCCACCCCAGGGAAATGGACAAGAACTACACCATGCCACCCCCAGGGAAATGGACAGGAGCTACACCGTACCACACCTCTCCAGGGAAATGGACAGGAACTACACCGTACCACCCCCAGGGAAATGGACAGGAACTACACCGAACCACCCCCACCCCAGGGAAATGGACAAGAACTACACCGTACCACCCCCAGGGAAATGGACAGGAACTACACCGATCCACCCCACCCCCCCCCCAGGAAAATGGACAGGAACTACACCGAACCCCCCCTCCCAGGGAAATGGACAGGAGCTACACCGTACCACCCCCCCTCCAGGGAAATGGACAGGAACTACACTGAACCATCCCCAGGGAAATGGACAGGAACTACACCGTACCACCCCCACCCCAGGGAAATGGACAAGAACTACACCATGCCACCCCCCAGGGAAATGGACAGGAGCTACACCGTACCACACCCCTCCAGGGAAATGGACAGGAACTACAACGTACCACCCCCAGGGAAATGGACAGGAACTACGCCGAACCACCCCCACCCCAGGGAAATGGACAGGAACTACACCGAACCCCCCCTCCCAGGGAAATGGACAGGAACTACACCATGCCACCCCCCAGGGAAATGGAAAGGAGCTACACCGTACCACACCCCTCCAGGGAAATGGACAGGAACTACACCGTACCACCCCCAGGGAAATGGACAGGAACTACACCGAACCACCCCCCCCAGGAAAATGGACAGGAACTACACCGAACCCCCCCTCCCAGGGAAATGGACAGGAACTACACCGAACCACTCCCACCCCAGGGAAATGGACAAGAACTACACTGTAACCACCACCCCCCTAGGGAAATGGACAGGAGCTACAACCGTACCACCCCCCCCTCCAGGGAAATGGACAGGAAAAACACTGTAACCCCCCCCCCCCCCAGGGAAATGGACAGGCACTACACTGTAACTCCACCCCCCTCAGTGCAATGGACAGGAACTACACCGAACCATCCCCAGGGAAATGGACAGGAACTACACTGAACCACCCCCACCCCAGGGAAATGGACAAGAACTACACCGTACCACCCCCAGGGAAATGGACAGGAACTACACCGAACCACCCCCCCCCCAGGAAAATGGACAGGAACTACACCGAACCCTCCCCCCAGGGAAATGGACAGGAACTACACCAAACCACCCCCACCCCAGGGAAATGGACAAGAACTACACTGTAACCCCCCCCCCCCAGGGAAATGGACAGGAACTACACCGAACCATCCCCAGGGAAATGGACAGGAACTACACCGTACCACCCCCACCCCAGGGAAATGGACAAGAACTACACCATGCCACCACCAGGGAAATGGACAGGAACTACACCGAACCATTCCCAGGGAAATGGACAAGAACTACACTGAACCACCCCCAGGGAAATGGACAAGAACTACACTGTAACCCCCCCCCCCCCAGGGAAATGGACTGGAACTACACCGAACCATCCCCAGGGAAATGGACAAGAACTACACTGTAACCCTCCCCCCCAGGGAAATGGACAGGAACTACACCGAACCATCCCCAGGGAAATGGACAGGAACTACACCGTACCACCCCCACCCCAGGGAAATGGACAAGAACTACACCATGCCACCCCCAGGGCAATGGACAGGAACTACACCGAACCATCCCCAGGGAAATGGACAGGAACTACACCGAACCACCCCCAGGGAAATGGACAAGAACTACACTGTAACCCCCACCCCCAGAGAAATGGACAGGAACTATACCGAACCACCCCCAGGGAAATGGACAAGAACTACACTGTAACCCCCCCCCCCCCAGGGAAATGGACAGGAATTACACCGAACCATCCCCAGGGAAATGGACAGGAACTACACCGTACCAATTCCACCCCAGGGAAATGGACAAGAACTACACCATGCCACCCGCAGGGAAATGGACAGGAGCTACACCGTACCACACCCCTCCAGGGAAATGGACAGGAACTACACCGTACCACCCCCAGGGAAATGGACAGGAACTACACCGAACCACCCCCACCCCAGGGAAATGGACAAGAACTACACCGTACCACCCCCAGGGAAATGGACAGGAACTACACCGAACCACCCCCCCCCCAGGAAAATGGACAGGAACTACACCGAACCCTCCCCCCAGGAAATGGACAGGAACTACACCAAACCACCCCCACCCCAGGGAAATGGACAAGAACTACACTGTAACCCCCCCCCCCCAGGGAAATGGACAGGAACTACACCGAACCATCCCCAGGGAAATGGACAGGAACTACTCCGTACCACCCCCACCCCAGGGAAATGGACAAGAACTACACCATGCCACCACCAGGGAAATGGACAGGAACTACACCGAACCATTCCCAGGGAAATGGACAAGAACTACACTGAACCATCCCCAGTGAAATGGACAGGAACTACACCGTACCACCCCCCACCCCAGGGAAATGGACAAGAACTACACCATGCCACCCCCAGGGAAATGGACAGGAGCTACAGTGAACCATCCCCAGGGAAATGGACAGGAACTACACCGTACCACCCCCCACCCCAGGGAAATGGACAGGAACTACACCGAACCACCCCCACCCCTGGGAAATGGACAAGAACTACACTGTAACCACCCCACCCCCAGGTAAATGGACAGGAGCTACACCGTACCACCCCCCTCCAGGGAAATGGACAGGCACTGCACTGTAACTCCACCCCCCTCAGTGCAATGGACAGGAACTACACCGAACCACCGCCAGGGAAATGGACAAGAACTACACTGTAACTCCACCCCCACCCCCCAGGGCAATGGACAGGAACTACACCGAACCATCCCCAGGGAAATGGACAGGAACTACAGCGAACCACCCCCAGGGAAATGGATGGGAACTACACCGAACCAACCCCACCCCAGGGAAATGGACAAGAACTACACTGTAACCTCCCCCCCCCCAGGGAAATGGACAGGAACTACACCGTACCATCCCCCAGGGAAATGGATGGGAACTACACCGAACCAACCCCACCCCAGGGAAATGGACAAGAACTACACCCGAACCATCCCCAGGGAAATGGACAGGAACTACACTGTAACTCCCCCCCCCCAGGGAAATGGACAGGAACTACACCATACCACCCCCAGGGAAATGGAGAAGAACTACACTGTAACTCCACCCCCCCCCCCCCAGGGCAATGGACAGGAACTACACCGAACCATCCCCAGGGAAATGGACAGGAACTACACCGAACCATCCCCGGGGAAATGGACAGGAACTACACCGTACCACCCCCACCCCAGTGAAATGGACAGGAACTACACTGTAACTCCACCCCCCCCCCCCAGGGCAATGGACAGGAACTACACCGAACCATCCCCAGGGAAATGGACAAGAACTACCACCGAACCACCCCCAGGAAATGGACAAGAACTACACCGAACCATCCCCAGTGAAATGCATAGGAACTACACCGTACCACCCCCAGGGAAATGGAGAAGAACTACACTGTAACTCCACCACCCCCAGGGAAATGTACAGGAACTACACCGAACCACCCCCAGGGAAATGGACAAGAACTACACCGAACCATCCCCAGGGAAATGGACAGGAACTACACCGTACCACCCCCACCCCAGGGAAATGGACAAGAACTACACCATGCCACCCCCCAGGGAAATGGACAGGAGCTACACCGTACCACACCGCTCCAGGGAAATGGATAGGAACTACACCGTACCACCCCAAGGGAAATGGACAGGAACTACACCGAACCACCCCCACCCTAGGGAAATGGACAAGAACTACACCGTACCACCCCCAGGGAAATGGACAGGAACTACACCGAACCACCCCCGCCAGGAAAATGGACAGGAACTACACCAAACCCCCCCCCCCCCCCAGGGAAATGGACAGGAACTACACCGAACCACCCCCACCCCAGGGAAATGGACAAGAACTAAACTGTAACCCCCCCCCCCCAGGGAAATGGACAGGAACTACACCGAACCATCCCCAGGGAAATGGACAGGAACTACACCGTACCACCCCCCACCCCAGGGAAATGGACAAGAACTACACCATGCCACCACCAGGGAAATGGACAGGAACTACACCGAACCATTCCCAGGGAAATGGACAAGAACTACACTGAACCATCCCCAGGGAAATGGACAGGAACTACACCGTACCACCCCCAGGGAAATGGACAGGAACTACACCGAACCACCCCCACCCTAGGGAAATGGACAAGAACTACACCGTACCACCCCCAGGGAAATGGACAGGAACTACACCGAACCACCCCCCGCCAGGAAAATGGACAGGAACTACACCGAACCCCCCCCCCCCAGGGAAATGGACAGGAACTACACCGAACCACCCCCACCCCAGGGAAATGGACAAGAACTACACTGTAACCCCCCCCCCCCAGGGAAATGGACAGGAACTACACCGAACCATCCCCAGGGAAATGGACAGGAACTACACCGTACCACCCCCACCCCAGGGAAATGGACAGGAAGTACACCGAACCACCCCCACCCCAGGGAAATGGACAAGAACTACACTTTAACCCCCCCCCAGGGAAATGGACAGGAGCTACACCGTACCACCCCCCCTCCAGGGAAATGGACAGGAAGTACACCGAACCATCCCCAGGGAAATGGACAGGAACTACACCGTATCACCCCCCCCAGGGAAATGCAGAAGAACTACACCGTATCACCCCCCCCCAGGGAAATGGACAAGAACTACACTGTAACCCACCCCAGGGAAATGGACAGGAGCTACACCGTACCACCCCCCCCCAGGGAAATGGACAGGCACTACACTGTAACTCCACCCCCCTCAGTGCAATGGAGAGGAACTACACCGAACCACCGCCAGGGAAATGGACAGGAACTACACTGAACCACCCCCAGGGAAATGGACAAGAACTACACTGTAACTCCCCCCCCCAGGGAAATGGACAGGAACTACACTGTACCACCCCCCCCCAGGGAAATGGACAGGAACTACACCGAACCCCCCCCCCCAGGGAAATGGACAGGAACTACACCGAACCACCCCCACCCCAGGGAAATGGACAAGAACTACACTGTAACACCCCCCCCCCAGGGAAATGGACAGGAACTACACCGAACCATCCCCAGGGAAATGGACAGGAACTACACCGTACCACCCCCACCCCAGGGAAATGGACAGGAAGTACACCGATCCACCCCCACCCCAGGGAAATGGACAAGAACTACACTTTAACCCCCCCCCCAGGGAAATGGACAGGAGCTACACCGTACCACCCCCCTCCAGGGAAATGGACAGGAACTACACCGAACCCCCCCCCCCCCAGGGAAATGGACAGGAACTACACCGAACATCCCCCACCCCAGGGAAATGGACAAGAACTACACTGTAACCCCCCCCCCCAGGGAAATGGACAGGAACTACACCGAACCATCCCCAGGGAAATGGACAGGAACTACACCGTACCACCCCCACCCCAGGGAAATGGACAAGAACTACACCATGCCACCACCAGGGAAATGGACAGGAACTACACCGAACCATTCCCAGGGAAATGGACAAGAACTACACTGAACCATCCCCAGTGAAATGGACAGGAACTACACCGTACCACCCCCCACCCCAGGGAAATGGACAAGAACTACACCATGCCACCCCCCAGGGAAATGGACAGGAGCTACAGTGAACCATCCCCAGGGAAATGGACAGGAACTACACCGTACCACCCCCACCCCAGGGAAATGGACAGGAACTACACCGAACCACCCCCACCCCTGGGAAATGGACAAGAACTACACTGTAACCACCCCACCCCCAGGTAAATGGACAGGAGCTACACCGTACCACCCCCCTCCAGGGAAATGGACAGGTAATACACTGTACCCCCCCCCCCCCAGGGAAATGGACAGGCACTGCACTGTAACTCCACCCCCCTCAGTGCAATGGACAGGAACTACACCGAACCATCCCCAGGGAAATGGACAGGAACTACACCGTACCACCCCCACCCCAGGGAAATGGACAAGAACTACACCATGCCACCCCCAGGGAAATGGACAGGAGCTACACCGTACCACACCGCTCCAGGGAAATGGATAGGAACTACACCGTACCACCCCAAGGGAAATGGACAGGAACTACACCGAACCACCCCCACCCTAGGGAAATGGACAAGAACTACACCGTACCACCCCCAGGGAAATGGACAGGAACTACACCGAACCACCCCCCGCCAGGAAAATGGACAGGAACTACACCGAACCACCCCCCCCCCCCCCCAGGGAAATGGACAGGAACTACACCGAACCACCCCCCACCCCAGGGAAATGGACAAGAACTAAACTGTAACCCCCCCCCCCAGGGAAATGGACAGGAACTACACCGAACCATCCCCAGGGAAATGGACAGGAACTACACCGTACCACCCCCACCCCAGGGAAATGGACAAGAACTACACCATGCCACCACCAGGGAAATGGACAGGAACTACACCGAACCATTCCCAGGGAAATGGACAAGAACTACACCGTACCACCCCCACCCCAGGGAAATGGACAAGAACTACACTGTAACCCACCCCAGGGAAATGGACAGGAGCTACACCGTATCACCCCCCCCCAGGGAAATGGACAGGAACTACACTGTACCACCACCCCCAGGGGAAATGGACAGGAACTACACCGAACCACCCCCCCCCCAGGAAAATGGACAAGAACTACACTGTAACCCACCCCAGGGAAATGGACAGGAGCTACACCGTACCACCCCCCACCAGGGAAATGGACAGGAACTACACTGTACCACCCCCCCCCCAGGGAAATGGACAGGCACTGCACTGTAACTCCACCCCCCAGGGAAATGGACAGGAACTACACCGAACCATCCCCAGGGAAATGGACAGGAACTACACTGTACCACCCCCACCCCAGGGAAATGGACAGGCACTGCACTGTAACTCCACCCCCCTCAGTGCAATGGACAGGAACTGCACCGTACCACCCCCAGGGAAATGGACAAGAACTACACTGTAACCCCCCCCCCCCAGGGCAATGGACAGGAACTACACCGAACCATCCCCAGGGAAATGGACAGGAACTACAGCGAACCACCCCCAGGGAAATGGACAAGAACTACACCGAACCACCCCCAGGGAAATGGACAAGAACTACACTGTAACTCCCCCCCCCCCAGGGAAATGGACAGGAACTACACCATACCACCCCCAGGGAAATGGAGAAGAACTACACTGTAACTCCACCCCCCCCCCCCCAGGGCAATGGACAGGAACTACACTGAACCATCCCCAGGGAAATGGACAGGAACTACACCGAACCATCCCCGGGGAAATGGACAGGAACTACACCCGTACCACCCCCACCCCAGGGAAATGGACAGGAACTACACTGTAACTCCACCCCCATCCCCGGGGAAATGGACAGGAACTACACCGTACCACCCCACCCCAGGGAAATGGACAGGAACTACACTGTAACTCCACCCCACCCCCCCCCAGGGCAATGGACAGGAACTACACCGAACCATCCCCCAGGGAAATGGGACAAGAACTACACCGAACCACCCCCAGGGAAATGGACAAGAACTACACCGAACCATCCCCAGTGAAATGGATAGGAACTACACCGTACCACCCCCCAGGGAAATGGAGAAGAACTACACTGTAACTCACCACCCCCAGGGAAATGTACAGGAACTACACCGAACCACCCCCAGGGAAATGGACAAGAACTACACCGAACCATCCCCAGGGAAATGGGACAGGAACTACAACCGTACCACCCCCACCCCAGGGAAATGGACAAGAACTACACCATGCCACCCCCCAGGGAAATGGACAGGAGCTACACCGTACCACACCGCTCCAGGGAAATGGATAGGAACTACACCGTACCAGCCCAAGGGAAATGGACAGGAACTACACCGAACCACCCCCACCCTAGGGAAATGGACAAGAACTACACCGTACCACCCCCAGGGAAATGGACAGGAACTACACCGAACCACCCCCGCCAGGAAAATGGACAGGAACTACACCGAACCCCCCCCCCCCCAGGGAAATGGACAGGAACTACAACCGAACCACCCCCACCCAGGGAAATGGACAAGAACTAAACTGTAACCCCCCCCCCCCAGGGAAATGGACAGGAACTACACCGAACCATCCCCAGGGAAATGGACAGGAACTACACCGTACCACCCCCACCCCAGGGAAATGGACAAGAACTACACTGAAACCATCCCCAGGGAAATGGACAGGAACTACACCGTACCACCCCCAGGGAAATGGACAGGAACTACACCGAACCACCCCCACCCTAGGGAAATGGACAAGAACTAACCGTACCCACCCCCAGGGAAATGGACAGGAACTACACCGAACCACCCCCGCCAGGAAAATGGACAGGAACTACACCGAACCCCCCCCCCCCAGGGAAATGGACAGGAACTACACCGAACCACCCCCCACCCCAGGGAAAATGGACAAGAACTACACTGTAACCCCCCCCCCCCCAGGGAAATGGACAGGAACTACACCGAACCATCCCCAGGGAAATGGACAGGAACTACACCGTACCACCCCCACCCCCAGGGAAATGGACAGGAAGTACACCGAACCACCCCCCACCCCAGGGAAATGGACAAGAACTACACTTTAACCCCCCCCCAGGAAATGGACAGGAGCTACACCGTACCACCCCCCCTCCAGGGAAATGGACAGGAAGTACACCGAACCATCCCCAGGGAAATGGACAGGAACTACACCGTATCACCCCCCCCCAGGGAAATGCAGAAGAACTACACCCGTATCACCCCCCACCCCAGGGAAATGGACAAGAACTACACTGTAACCCACCCCAGGGAAATGGACAGGAGCTACACCGTACCACCCCCCCCCCAGGGAAATGGACAGGCACTACACTGTAACTCCACCCCCCTCAGTGCAATGGAGAGGAACTACACCCGAACCACCGCCAGGGAAATGGACAGGAACTACACTGAACCACCCCCAGGGAAATGGACAAGAACTACACTGTAACTCCCCCCCCCAGGGAAATGGACAGGAACTACACTGTACCACCCCCCCCCCAGGGAAATGGACAGGAACTACACCGAACCCCCCCCCCCCAGGGAAATGGACAGGAACTACACCGAACCACCCCCCACCCCAGGGAAATGGACAAGAACTACACTGTAACACCCCCCCCCAGGGAAATGGACAGGAACTACACCGAACCATCCCCAGGGAAATGGACAGGAACTACACCGTACCACCCCCACCCCAGGGAAATGGACAGGAAGTACACCGATCCACCCCCACCCCAGGGAAATGGACAAGAAC